>NW_027414681.1:5000-132945 GCF_964106895.1 Numenius arquata | reverse complement strand
AGCCCATAGGGTTTTAGTGAGGTTCCGTTGTGTTGCTAAGGGTCTTGTAGAGTGCTGTCGGGTCCTGGAGTATTCTGTAGGGTTCCAGAGGGCCTTGTAGGGTTTCGTCGAAATCTGAAGGGTTCCCTAGGGGCCCGTAGAGTCCCATAGATTTCCGTAGGGGCCTGTAGGGTTGTGTAAGTGCCCGCAGGGTTTGGTAGGAGATTGTAGGGTGCCATATGTTTCCGGAGGGTTGTGTAGGGTTCCGTAGGGGCCTGTGGTGTTCCCTAGGGGCCTGTAGAGTCTCGTACAGTTCCGTAGGGTCCTGTAGGTTTCCATAAGGGCCCGCAGAGGTCTGAAGGGGCCCGTACTGTTCCGTAAGGATCCATAGGGCTCCGTAGAGCTTCGTAGGTTTCCTAGAGGCCTCTGGAGTACCGCAGGAGCCAGTAGTGTTCTGTAGGGGCCCGTAGGGTTCCTTCCATAGGGGCTGGCAGTGTTCCGTAGGGGCCTGTAGGGTTGTGTAAGTGCCCGCAGAAGTCTGTAGGAGTCTGTGGGATTCTGTAAGGTTCCGGAGGGTTCTGCAGGGTTCCGTAGGGACCCGTAGAGTTCCGTAGTGGCTGGTAAAGTTCCGTAGGGCCCTGTGGGGTTCTGTATGGACCTGTAGGGTTCCGTAGGGGCCTGCAGGGTTCCGTAAGTGCCCGCAGGTGTCTGTAGGGTTCCGTAGGGGTCTGTAGGGTTCCGTAGGCACCTGCAGTATTCTGTAGGAGCCCCATAGGGTTTTAGTGAGGTTCCGTTGTGTTGCTAAGGGTCTTGTAGAGTGCTGTCGGGTCCTGGAGTATTCTATAGGGTTCCAGAGGGCCTTGTAGGGTTCCGTCGAAATCTGAAGGGTTCCCTAGGGGCCCGTAGACTCCCGTAGATTTCCGTAGGGGCCTCTAGGGTTGTGTAAGTGCCCGCAGGGGTTGGTAGGAGCTTGTAGGGTGCCATATGTTTCCGGAGGGTTGTGTAGGGTTCCGTAGGGGCCTGTGGTGTTCCCTAAGGGCCTGTAGAGTCTCGTACGGTTCCGTAGGGGCCTGTGGTGTTCCCTAGGGGCCTGTAGAGTCTCGTACAGTTCTGTAGGGTCCTGTAGGTTTCCATAAGCGCCCGCAGAGGTCTGAAGGGGCCCGTACTGTTCCGTAAGGATCCATAGGGCTCCGTAGAGCTTCGTAGGTTTCCTAGAGGCCTCTGGAGTACCGCAGGAGCCAGTAGTGTTCTGTAGGGGCCCGTAGGGTTCCTTCCATAGGGGCTGGCAGTGTTCCGTAGGGGCCTGTAGGGTTGTGTAAGTGCCCGCAGAAGTCTGTAGGAGTCTGTGGGATTCTGTAAGGTTCCGGAGGGTTCTGCAGGGTTCCGTAGGGACCCGTAGAGTTCCGTAGTGGCTGGTAAAGTTCCGTAGGGCCCTGTGGGGTTCTGTATGGACCTGTAGGGTTCCGTAGGGGCCTGCAGGGTTCCGTAAGTGCCTGCAGGTGTCTGTAGGGTTCCGTAGGGGTCTGTAGGGTTCCGTAGGCACCTGCAGTATTCTGTAGGAGCCCATAGGGTTTTAGTGAGGTTCCGTTGTGTTGCTAAGGGTCTTGTAGAGTGCTGTCGGGTCCTGGAGTATTCTATAGGGTTCCAGACGGCCTTGTAGGGTTCTGTCGAAATCTGAAGGGTTCCCTAGGGGCCCGTAGACTCCCGTAGATTTCCGTAGGGGCCTGTAGGGTTGTGTAAGTGCCGCAGAAGTCTGTAGGAGTCTGTGGGATTCTGTAAGGTTCCGGAGGGTTCTGCAGGGTTCCGTAGGGACCCGTAGAGTTCCATAGTGGCTGGTAAATTCTGTAGGGCCCTGTGGGGTTCTGTATGGACCTGTAGGGTTCCGTAGGGGCCTGCAGGGTTCCGTAAGTGCCCGTAGGTGTCTGTACGGGTCTGTAGGGGTCTGTAGGGTTCCGTAGGCACCTGCAGTGTTCTGTAGGAGCCCATAGGGTTTTAGTGAGGTTCCGTTGTGTTGCTAAGGGTCTTGTAGAGTGCTGTCGGGTCCTGGAGTATTCTGTAGGGTTCCAGAGGGGCTCGTAGGGTTCCGTCAAAATCTGAAGGGTTCCCTAGGGGCCCGTAGAATCCCGTAGATTGCCGTAGGGGCCTGTAGGGTTGTGTAAGTGCCCGCAGGGGTTGGTAGGAGCTTGTAGGGTGCCATATGTTTCCGGAGGGTTGTGTAGGGTTCCGTAGGGGCCTGTGGTGTTCCCTAGGGGCCTGTAGAGTCTCGTACGGTTCCGTAGGGGCCTGTGGTGTTCCCTAGGGGCCTGTAGAGTCTCGTACAGTTCTGTAGGGTCCTGTAGGTTTCCATAAGCGCCCGCAGAGGTCTGAAGGGGCCCGTACTGTTCCGTGAGGATCCATAGGGCTCTGTAGAGCTTCGTAGGTTCCCTAGAGGCCTCTGGAGTACCGCAGGAGCCAGTAGTGTTCTGTAGGGGCCCGTAGGGTTCCTTCCATAGGGGCTGGCAGTGTTCCGTAGGGGCCTGTAGGGTTGTGTAAGTGCCCGCAGGAGTCTGTAGGAGTCTGTGGGATTCTGTAAGGTTCCGGAGGGTTCTGCAGGGTTCCGTAGGGACCCGTAGAGTTCCGTAGTGGCTGGTAAAGTTCCGTAGGGCCCTGTGGGGTTCTGTATGGACCTGTAGGGTTCCGTAGGGGCCTGCAGGGTTCCGTAAGTGCCCGCAGGTGTCTGTAGGGTTCCGTAGGGGCCTGCAGGGTTCCGTAAGTGCCCGCAGGTGTCTGTAGGGTTCCGTAGGGGTCTGTAGGGTTCCGTAGGCACCTGCAGTGTTCTGTAGGAGCCCATAGGGTTTTAGTGAGGTTCCGTTGTGTTGCTAAGGATCTTGTAGAGTGCTGTCGGGTCCTGGAGTATTCTGTAGGGTTCCAGAGGGCCTTGTAGGGTTCCGTCGAAATCTGAAGGGTTCCCTAGGGGCCCGTAGACTCCCGTAGATTTCCGTAGGGGCCTCTAGGGTTGTGTAAGTGCCCGCAGGGGTTGGTAGGAGCTTGTAGGGTGCCATATGTTTCCGGAGGGTTGTGTAGGGTTCCGTAAGGGCCTGTGGTGTTCTCTAGGGGCCTGTAGAGTCTCGTACAGTTCCGTAGGGTCCTGTAGGTTTCCATAAGCGCCCGCAGAGGTCTGAAGGGGCCCGTACTGTTCCGTGAGGATCCATAGGGTTCCGTAGAGCTTCGTAGGTTCCCTAGAGGCCTCTGGAGTACCGCAGGAGCCAGTAGTGTTCTGTAGGGGCCCGTAGGGTTCCTTCCATAGGGGCTGGCAGTGTTCCGTAGGGTCCTCTAGGGTTGAGTAAGTGCCCGCAGGAGTCTGTAGGAGTCTGTGGGATTCTGTAAGGTTCCGGAGGGTTCTGCAGGGTTCCCTAGGGGCCCGTAGAGTTACGTAGTGGCTGCTAAAGTTCCCTAGGGCCCTGTACCATTCCGTAACTGCCTGCAAGGGTCTTTAGGCTTCCGTAGGGGCTGGGAGGGTTCCATAAAGTTCCGTGGGTTCCTGCAGAGTTCTGCAAGTGCCCGCAAGGGCCTGTAGGGGCCCACGGTGTTTCTGTCAGGTTCCGTAGAGTTCCGTAGGGGCCATATTTTTCTGTAGTGGCTGGTAGTATTCTGTAGGGGTCTGTAGGGTTCCGTAGGCGCCTGCAGTGTTCTGTAGGAGCCCATAGGGTTTTAGTGAGGTTCCGTTGTGTTGCTAAGGGTCTTGTAGAGTGCTGTGGGGTCCTGGAGTATTCTGTAGGGTTCCAGAGGGCCTTGTAGGGTTTCGTCGAAATCTGAAGGGTTCCCTAGGGGCCCGTAGAGTCCCATAGATTTCCGTAGGGGCCTGTAGGGTTGTGTAAGTGCCCGCAGGGTTTGGTAGGAGATTGTAGGGTGCCATATGTTTCCGGAGGGCTGTGTAGGGTTCCATAGGGGCCTGTGGTGTTCCCTAGGGGCCTGTAGAGTCTCGTACAGTTCCGTAGGGTCCTGTAGGTTTCCATAATGGCCCGCAGAAGTCTGAAGGGGCCCGTACTGTTCCGTAAGGATCCATAGGGCTCCGTAGAGCTTCGTAGGTTTCCTAGAGGCCTCTGGAGTACCGCAGGAGCCAGTAGTGTTCTGTAGGGGCCCGTAGGGTTCCTTCCATAGGGGCTGGCAGTGTTCCGTAGGGGCCTGTAGGGTTGTGTAAGTGCCCGCAGAAGTCTGTAGGAGTCTGTGGGATTCTGTAAGGTTCCGGAGGGTTCTGCAGGGTTCCGTAGGGACCCGTAGAGTTCCGTAGTGGCTGGTAAAGTTCCGTAGGGCCCTGTGGGGTTCTGTATGGACCTGTAGGGTTCCGTAGGGGCCTGCAGGGTTCCGTAAGTGCCCGCAGGTGTCTGTAGGGTTCCGTAGGGGTCTGTAGGGTTCCGTAGGCACCTGCAGTATTCTGTAGGAGCCCATAGGGTTTTAGTGAGGTTCCGTTGTGTTGCTAAGGGTCTTGTAGAGTGCTGTCGGGTCCTGGAGTATTCTATAGGGTTCCAGAGGGCCTTGTAGGGTTCCGTCGAAATCTGAAGGGTTCCCTAGGGGCCCGTAGACTCCCGTAGATTTCCGTAGGGGCCTGTAGGGTTGTGTAAGTGCCGCAGAAGTCTGTAGGAGTCTGTGGGATTCTGTAAGGTTCCGGAGGGTTCTGCAGGGTTCCGTAGGGACCCGTAGAGTTCCATAGTGGCTGGTAAATTCTGTAGGGCCCTGTGGGGTTCTGTATGGACCTGTAGGGTTCCGTAGGGGCCTGCAGGGTTCCGTAAGTGCCCGCAGGTGTCTGTACGGGTCTGTAGGGGTCTGTAGGGTTCCGTAGGCACCTGCAGTGTTCTGTAGGAGCCCATAGGGTTTTAGTGAGGTTCCGTTGTGTTGCTAAGGGTCTTGTAGAGTGCTGTCGGGTCCTGGAGTATTCTGTAGGGTTCCAGAGGGGCTCGTAGGGTTCCGTCAAAATCTGAAGGGTTCCCTAGGGGCCCGTAGAATCCCGTAGATTGCCGTAGGGGCCTGTAGGGTTGTGTAAGTGCCCGCAGGGGTTGGTAGGAGCTTGTAGGGTGCCATATGTTTCCGGAGGGTTGTGTAGGGTTCCGTAGGGGCCTGTGGTGTTCCCTAAGGGCCTGTAGAGTCTCGTACGGTTCCGTAGGGGCCTGTGGTGTTCCCTAGGGGCCTGTAGAGTCTTGTACAGTTCTGTAGGGTCCTGTAGGTTTCCATAAGCGCCCGCAGAGGTCTGAAGGGGCCCGTACTGTTCCGTGAGGATCCATAGGGCTCCGTAGAGCTTCGTAGGTTCCCTAGAGGCCTCTGGAGTACCGCAGGAGCCAGTAGTGTTCTGTAGGGGCCCGTAGGGTTCCTTCCATAGGGGCTGGCAGTGTTCCGTAGGGGCCTGTAGGGTTGTGTAAGTGCCCGCAGGAGTCTGTAGGAGTCTGGGGGTTCTGTAAGGTTCCGGAGGGTTCTGCAGGGTTCCGTAGGGACCCGTAGAGTTCCGTAGTGGCTGGTAAAGTTCCGTAGGGCCCTGTGGGGTTCTGTATGGACCTGTAGGGTTCCGTAGGGGCCTGCAGGGTTCCGTAAGTGCCCGCAGGTGTCTGTAGGGTTCCGTAGGGGCCTGCAGGGTTCCGTAAGTGCCCGCAGGTGTCTGTAGGGTTCCGTAGGGGTCTGTAGGGTTCTGTAGGCCCCTGCAGTGTTCTGTAGGAGCCCATAGGGTTTTAGTGAGGTTCCGTTGTGTTGCTAAGGGTCTTGTAGAGTGCTGTCGGGTCCTGGAGTATTCTGTAGGGTTCCAGAGGGCCTTGTAGGGTTTCGTCGAAATCTGAAGGGTTCCCTAGGGGCCCGTAGAGTCCCATAGATTTCCGTAGGGGCCTGTAGGGTTGTGTAAGTGCCCGCAGGGTTTGGTAGGAGATTGTAGGGTGCCATATGTTTCTGGAGGGCTGTGTAGGGTTCCGTAGGGGCCTGTGGTGTTCCCTAGGGGCCTGTAGAGTCTCGTACAGTTCCGTAGGGTCCTGTAGGTTTCCATAAGGGCCCGCAGAGGTCTGAAGGGGCCCGTACTGTTCCGTAAGGATCCATAGGGCTCCGTAGAGCTTCGTAGGTTTCCTAGAGGCCTCTGGAGTACCGCAGGAGCCAGTAGTGTTCTGTAGGGGCCCGTAGGGTTCCTTCCATAGGGGCTGGCAGTGTTCCGTAGGGGCCTGTAGGGTTGTGTAAGTGCCCGCAGAAGTCTGTAGGAGTCTGTGGGATTCTGTAAGGTTGCAGAGGGTTCTGCAGGGTTCCGTAGGGACCCGTAGAGTTCCGTAGTGGCTGGTAAAGTTCCGTAGGGCCCTGTGGGGTTCTGTATGGACCTGTAGGGTTCCGTAGGGGCCTGCAGGGTTCCGTAAGTGCCCGCAGGTGTCTGTAGGGTTCCGTAGGGGTCTGTAGGGTTCCGTAGGCACCTGCAGTATTCTGTAGGAGCCCATAGGGTTTTAGTGAGGTTCCGTTGTGTTGCTAAGGGTCTTGTAGAGTGCTGTCGGGTCCTGGAGTATTCTATAGGGTTCCAGAGGGCCTTGTAGGGTTCCGTCGAAATCTGAAGGGTTCCCTAGGGGCCCGTAGAGTCCCGTAGATTTCCGTAGGGGCCTCTAGGGTTGTGTAAGTGCCCGCAGGGGTTGGTAGGAGCTTGTAGGGTGCCATATGTTTCCGGAGGGTTGTGTAGGGTTCCGTAGGGGCCTGTGGTGTTCCCTAAGGGCCTGTAGAGTCTCGTACGGTTCCGTAGGGGCCTGTGGTGTTCCCTAGGGGCCTGTAGAGTCTCGTACAGTTCCGTAGGGTCCTGTAGGTTTCCATAAGCGCCCGCAGAGGTCTGAAGGGGCCCGTACTGTTCCGTAAGGATCCATAGGGCTCCGTAGAGCTTCGTAGGTTTCCTAGAGGCCTCTGGAGTACCGCAGGAGCCAGTAGTGTTCTGTAGGGGCCCGTAGGGTTCCTTCCATAGGGGCTGGCAGTGTTCCGTAGGGGCCTGTAGGGTTGTGTAAGTGCCCGCAGAAGTCTGTAGGAGTCTGTGGGATTCTGTAAGGTTCCGGAGGGTTCTGCAGGGTTCCGTAGGGACCCGTAGAGTTCCGTAGTGGCTGGTAAAGTTCCGTAGGGCCCTGTGGGGTTCTGTATGGACCTGTAGGGTTCCGTAGGGGCCTGCAGGGTTCCGTAAGTGCCTGCAGGTGTCTGTAGGGTTCCGTAGGGGTCTGTAGGGTTCCGTAGGCACCTGCAGTATTCTGTAGGAGCCCATAGGGTTTTAGTGAGGTTCCGTTGTGTTGCTAAGGGTCTTGTAGAGTGCTGTCGGGTCCTGGAGTATTCTATAGGGTTCCAGACGGCCTTGTAGGGTTCTGTCGAAATCTGAAGGGTTCCCTAGGGGCCCGTAGACTCCCGTAGATTTCCGTAGGGGCCTGTAGGGTTGTGTAAGTGCCGCAGAAGTCTGTAGGAGTCTGTGGGATTCTGTAAGGTTCCGGAGGGTTCTGCAGGGTTCTGTAGGGACCCGTAGAGTTCCATAGTGGCTGGTAAATTCTGTAGGGCCCTGTGGGGTTCTGTATGGACCTGTAGGGTTCCGTAGGGGCCTGCAGGGTTCCGTAAGTGCCCGTAGGTGTCTGTACGGGTCTGTAGGGGTCTGTAGGGTTCCGTAGGCACCTGCAGTGTTCTGTAGGAGCCCATAGGGTTTTAGTGAGGTTCCGTTGTGTTGCTAAGGGTCTTGTAGAGTGCTGTCGGGTCCTGGAGTATTCTGTAGGGTTCCAGAGGGCCTTGTAGGGTTCCGTCGAAATCTGAAGGGTTCCCTAGGGGCCCGTAGAATCCCGTAGATTGCCGTAGGGGCCTGTAGGGTTGTGTAAGTGCCCGCAGGGGTTGGTAGGAGATTGTAGGGTGCCATATGTTTCCGGAGGGTTGTGTAGGGTTCCGTAGGGGCCTGTGGTGTTCCCTAGGGGCCTGTAGAGTCTCGTACGGTTCCGTAGGGGCCTGTGGTGTTCCCTAGGGGCCTGTAGAGTCTCGTACAGTTCTGTAGGGTCCTGTAGGTTTCCATAAGCGCCCGCAGAGGTCTGAAGGGGCCCGTACTGTTCCGTGAGGATCCATAGGGCTCCGTAGAGCTTCGTAGGTTCCCTAGAGGCCTCTGGAGTACCGCAGGAGCCAGTAGTGTTCTGTAGGGGCCCGTAGGGTTCCTTCCATAGGGGCTGGCAGTGTTCCGTAGGGGCCTGTAGGGTTGTGTAAGTGCCCGCAGGAGTCTGTAGGAGTCTGTGGGATTCTGTAAGGTTCCGGAGGGTTCTGCAGGGTTCCGTAGGGACCCGTAGAGTTCCGTAGTGGCTGGTAAAGTTCCGTAGGGCCCTGTGGGGTTCTGTATGGACCTGTAGGGTTCCGTAGGGGCCTGCAGGGTTCCGTAAGTGCCCGCAGGTGTCTGTAGGGTTCCGTAGGGGCCTGCAGGGTTCCGTAAGTGCCCGCAGGTGTCTGTAGGGTTCCGTAGGGGTCTGTAGGGTTCCGTAGGCACCTGCAGTGTTCTGTAGGAGCCCATAGGGTTTTAGTGAGGTTCCGTTGTGTTGCTAAGGGTCTTGTAGAGTGCTGTCGGGTCCTGGAGTATTCTGTAGGGTTCCAGAGGGCCTTGTAGGGTTCCGTCGAAATCTGAAGGGTTCCCTAGGGGCCCGTAGACTCCCGTAGATTTCCGTAGGGGCCTGTAGGGTTGTGTAAGTGCCCGCAGGGGTTGGTAGGAGCTTGTAGGGTGCCATATGTTTCCGGAGGGTTGTGTAGGGTTCCGTAAGGGCCTGTGGTGTTCTCTAGGGGCCTGTAGAGTCTCGTACAGTTCCGTAGGGTCCTGTAGGTTTCCATAAGCGCCCGCAGAGGTCTGAAGGGGCCCGTACTGTTCCGTGAGGATCCATAGGGTTCCGTAGAGCTTCGTAGGTTCCCTAGAGGCCTCTGGAGTACCGCAGGAGCCAGTAGTGTTCTGTAGGGGCCCGTAGGGTTCCTTCCATAGGGGCTGGCAGTGTTCCGTAGGGTCCTCTAGGGTTGAGTAAGTGCCCGCAGGAGTCTGTAGGAGTCTGTGGGATTCTGTAAGGTTCCGGAGGGTTCTGCAGGGTTCCCTAGGGGCCCGTAGAGTTCCGTAGTGGCTGGTAAAGTTCCCTAGGGCCCTGTACCATTCCGTAACTGCCTGCAAGGGTCTTTAGGCTTCCGTAGGGGCTGGGAGGGTTCCATAAAGTTCCGTGGGTTCCTGCAGAGTTCTGCAAGTGCCCGCAAGGGCCTGTAGGGGCCCACGGTGTTTCTGTCAGGTTCCGTAGAGTTCCGTAGGGGCCATATTTTTCTGTAGTGGCTGGTAGTATTCTGTAGGGGTCTGTAGGGTTCCGTAGGCGCCTGCAGTGTTCTGTAGGAGCCCATAGGGTTTTAGTGAGGTTCCGTTGTGTTGCTAAGGGTCTTGTAGAGTGCTGTCGGGTCCTGGAGTATTCTGTAGGGTTCCAGAGGGCCTTGTAGGGTTTCGTCGAAATCTGAAGGGTTCCCTAGGGGCCCGTAGAGTCCCGTAGATTTCCGTAGGGACCTGTAGGGTTGTGTAAGTGCCCGCAGGGTTTGGTAGGAGATTGTAGGGTGCCATATGTTTCCGGAGGGCTGTGTAGGGTTCCGTAGGGGCCTGTGGTGTTCCCTAGGGGCCTGTAGAGTCTCGTACAGTTCCGTAGGGTCCTGTAGGTTTCCATAAGGGCCCGCAGAGGTCTGAAGGGGCCCGTACTGTTCCGTAAGGATCCATAGGGCTCCGTAGAGCTTCGTAGGTTTCCTAGAGGCCTCTGGAGTACCGCAGGAGCCAGTAGTGTTCTGTAGGGGCCCGTAGGGTTCCTTCCATAGGGGCTGGCAGTGTTCCGTAGGGGCCTGTAGAGTTCCGTAGTGGCTGGTAAAGTTCCGTAGGGCCCTGTGGGGTTCTGTATGGACCTGTAGGGTTCCGTAGGGGCCTGCAGGGTTCCGTAAGTGCCCGCAGGTGTCTGTAGGGTTCCGTAGGGGTCTGTAGGGTTCCGTAGGCACCTGCAGTATTCTGTAGGAGCCCATAGGGTTTTAGTGAGGTTCCGTTGTGTTGCTAAGGGTCTTGTAGAGTGCTGTCGGGTCCTGGAGTATTCTATAGGGTTCCAGAGGGCCTTGTAGGGTTCCGTCGAAATCTGAAGGGTTCCCTAGGGGCCCGTAGAGTCCCGTAGATTTCCGTAGGGGCCTCTAGGGTTGTGTAAGTGCCCGCAGGGGTTGGTAGGAGCTTGTAGGGTGCCATATGTTTCCGGAGGGTTGTGTAGGGTTCCGTAGGGGCCTGTGGTGTTCCCTAAGGGCCTGTAGAGTCTCGTACGGTTCCGTAGGGGCCTGTGGTGTTCCCTAGGGGCCTGTAGAGTCTCGTACAGTTCTGTAGGGTCCTGTAGGTTTCCATAAGCGCCCGCAGAGGTCTGAAGGGGCCCGTACTGTTCCGTGAGGATCCATAGGGCTCCGTAGAGCTTCGTAGGTTCCCTAGAGGCCTCTGGAGTACCGCAGGAGCCAGTAGTGTTCTGTAGGGGCCCGTAGGGTTCCTTCCATAGGAGCTGGCAGTGTTCCGTAGGGGCCTGTAGGGTTGTGTAAGTGCCCGCAGGAGTCTGTAGGAGTCTGTGGGATTCTGTAAGGTTCCGGAGGGTTCTGCAGGGTTCCGTAGGGACCCGTAGAGTTCCGTAGTGGCTGGTAAAGTTCCGTAGGGCCCTGTGGGGTTCTGTATGGACCTGTAGGGTTCCGTAGGGGCCTGCAGGGTTCCGTAAGTGCCCGCAGGTGTCTGTAGGGTTCCGTAGGGGCCTGCAGGGTTCCGTAAGTGCCCGCAGGTGTCTGTAGGGTTCCGTAGGGGTCTGTAGGGTTCCGTAGGCACCTGCAGTGTTCTGTAGGAGCCCATAGGGTTTTAGTGAGGTTCCGTTGTGTTGCTAAGGGTCTTGTAGAGTGCTGTTGGGTCCTGGAGTATTCTGTAGGGTTCCAGAGGGCCTTGTAGGGTTCCGTCGAAATCTGAAGGGTTCCCTAGGGGCCCGTAGAGTCCCATAGATTTCCGTAGGGGCCTGTAGGGTTGTGTAAGTGCCCGCAGGGTTTGGTAGGAGATTGTAGGGTGCCATATGTTTCCGGAGGGCTGTGTAGGGTTCCGTAGGGGCCTGTGGTGTTCCCTAGGGGCCTGTAGAGTCTCGTACAGTTCCGTAGGGTCCTGTAGGTTTCCATTAGCGCCCGCAGAGGTCTGAAGGGGCCCGTACTGTTCCGTAAGGATCCATAGGGCTCCGTAGAGCTTCGTAGGTTTCCTAGAGGCCTCTGGAGTACCGCAGGAGCCAGTAGTGTTCTGTAGGGGCCCGTAGGGTTCCTTCCATAGGGGCTGGCAGTGTTCCGTAGGGGCCTGTAGGGTTGTGTAAGTGCCCGCAGAAGTCTGTAGGAGTCTGTGGGATTCTGTAAGGTTCCGGAGGGTTCTGCAGGGTTCCGTAGGGACCCGTAGAGTTCCGTAGTGGCTGGTAAAGTTCCGTAGGGCCCTGTGGGGTTCTGTATGGACCTGTAGGGTTCCGTAGGGGCCTGCAGGGTTCCGTAAGTGCCCGCAGGTGTCTGTAGGGTTCCGTAGGGGTCTCTAGGGTTCCGTAGGCACCTGCAGTATTCTGTAGGAGCCCATAGGGTTTTAGTGAGGTTCCGTTGTGTTGCTAAGGGTCTTGTAGAGTGCTGTCGGGTCCTGGAGTATTCTGTAGGGTTCCAGAGGGCCTTGTAGGGTTCCGTCGAAATCTGAAGGGTTCCCTAGGGGCCCGTAGACTCCCGTAGATTTCCGTAGGGGCCTCTAGGGTTGTGTAAGTGCCCGCAGGGGTTGGTAGGAGCTTGTAGGGTGCCATATGTTTCCGGAGGGTTGTGTAGGGTTCCGTAGGGGCCTGTGGTGTTCCCTAAGGGCCTGTAGAGTCTCGTACGGTTCCGTAGGGGCCTGTGGTGTTCCCTAGGGGCCTGTAGAGTCTCGTACAGTTCCGTAGGGTCCTGTAGGTTTCCATAAGCGCCCGCAGAGGTCTGAAGGGGCCCGTACTGTTCCGTAAGGATCCATAGGGCTCCGTAGAGCTTCGTAGGTTTCCTAGAGGCCTCTGGAGTACCGCAGGAGCCAGTAGTGTTCTGTAGGGGCCCGTAGGGTTCCTTCCATAGGGGCTGGCAGTGTTCCGTAGGGGCCTGTAGGGTTGTGTAAGTGCCCGCAGTAGTCTGTAGGAGTCTGTGGGATTCTGTAAGGTTCCGGAGGGTTCTGCAGGGTTCCGTAGGGACCCGTAGAGTTCCGTAGTGGCTGGTAAAGTTCCGTAGGGCCCTGTGGGGTTCTGTATGGACCTGTAGGGTTCCGTAGGGGCCTGCAGGGTTCCGTAAGTGCCCGCAGGTGTCTGTAGGGTTCCGTAGGGGTCTGTAGGGTTCCGTAGGCACCTGCAGTGTTCTGTAGGAGCCCATAGGGTTTTAGTGAGGTTCCGTTGTGTTGCTAAGGGTCTTGTAGAGTGCTGTCGGGTCCTGGAGTATTCTATAGGGTTCCAGAGGGCCTTGTAGGGTTCCGTCGAAATCTGAAGGGTTCCCTAGGGGCCCGTAGACTCCCGTAGATTTCCGTAGGGGCCTCTAGGGTTGTGTAAGTGCCCGCAGGGGTTGGTAGGAGCTTGTAGGGTGCCATATGTTTCCGGAGGGTTGTGTAGGGTTCCGTAAGGGCCTGTGGTGTTCTCTAGGGGCCTGTAGAGACTCGTACAGTTCCGTAGGGTCCTGTAGGTTTCCATAAGCGCCCGCAGAGGTCTGAAGGGGCCCGTACTGTTCCGTGAGGATCCATAGGGTTCCGTAGAGCTTCGTAGGTTCCCTAGAGGCCTCTGGAGTACCGCAGGAGCCAGTAGTGTTCTGTAGGGGCCCGTAGGGTTCCTTCCATAGGGGCTGGCAGTGTTCCGTAGGGTCCTCTAGGGTTGAGTAAGTGCCCGCAGGAGTCTGTAGGAGTCTGTGGGATTCTGTAAGGTTCCGGAGGGTTCTGCAGGGTTCCCTAGGGGCCCGTAGAGTTCCGTAGTGGCTGGTAAAGTTCCCTAGGGCCCTGTACCATTCCGTAACTGCCTGCAAGGGTCTTTAGGCTTCCGTAGGGGCTGGGAGGGTTCCATAAAGTTCCGTGGGTTCCTGCAGAGTTCTGCAAGTGCCCGCAAGGGCCTGTAGGGGCCCACGGTGTTTCTGTCAGGTTCCGTAGAGTTCCGTAGGGGCCATATTTTTCTGTAGTGGCTGGTAGTATTCTGTAGGGGTCTGTAGGGTTCCGTAGGCGCCTGCAGTGTTCTGTAGGAGCCCATAGGGTTTTAGTGAGGTTCCGTTGTGTTGCTAAGGGTCTTGTAGAGTGCTGTCGGGTCCTGGAGTATTCTGTAGGGTTCCAGAGGGGCTCGTAGGGTTCCGTCGAAATCTGAAGGGTTCCTTAGGGGCCCGTAGAGTCCCGTAGATTTCCGTAGGGACCTGTAGGGTTGTGTAAGTGCCCGCAGGGGTTGGTAGGAGCTTGTAGGGTGCCATATGTTTCCGGAGGGTTGTGTAGGGTTCCGTAGGGGCCTGTGGTGTTCCCTAAGGGCCTGTAGAGTCTCGTACGGTTCCGTAAGGGCCTGTGGTGTTCCCTAGGGGCCTGTAGAGTCTCGTACAGTTCCATAGGGTCCTGTAGGTTTCCATAAGTGCCCGCAGAGGTCTGAAGGGGCCCGTACTGTTCCGTGAGGATCCATAGGGCTCCGTAGAGCTTCGTAGGTTTCCTAGAGGCCTCTGGAGTACCGCAGGAGCCAGTAGTGTTCTGTAGGGGCCCGTAAGGTTCCTTCCATAGGGGCTGGCAGTGTTCCGTAGGGGCCTGTAGGGTTGTGTAAGTGCCCGCAGGAGTCTGTAGGAGTCTGTGGGATTCTGTAAGGTTCCGGAGGGTTCTGCAGGGTTCCGTAGGGACCCGTAGAGTTCCGTAGTGGCTGGTAAAGTTCCGTAGGGCCCTGTGGGGTTCTGTATGGACCTGTAGGGTTCCGTAGGGGCCTGCAGGGTTCCGTAAGTGCCCGCAGGTGTCTGTAGGGTTCCGTAGGGGCCTGTGGTGTTCCCTAAGGGCCTGTAGAGTCTCGTACAGTTCCGTAGGGTCCTGTACGTTTCCATAAGCGCCCGCAGAGGTTTGAAGGGGCCCGTACTGTTCCGTAAGGATCCATAGGGTTCCGTAGAGCTTCGTAGGTTCCCTAGAGGCCTCTGGAGTACCGCAGGAGCCAGTAGTGTTCCGTAGAGTCCTCTAGGGTTGAGTAAGTGCCCGCAGGAGTCTGTAGGAATCCGTGGGATTCTGTAAGGTTCTGGAGGGTTCTGCAGGGTTCCGTAGGGGCCCGTAGAGTTCCATAGTGGCTGGTAAAGTTCCCTAGGGCCCTGTACCGTTCCGTAACTGCCTGCAATGGTCTTTAGGCTTCCGTAGGGGCTGGTAGGGTTCCATAAAGTTCCGTGGGTTCCTGCAGAGTTCTGCAAGTGCCCGCAAGGGCCTGTAGGGGCCCACAGTGTTTCTGCCAGGTTCCGTAGAGTTCCGTAGGGGCCATATTTTTCTGTAGTGGCTGGTAGTATTCCGTAGGGGTCTGTAGGTTTCCGTAGGCACCTACAGTGTTCTGTAGGAGCCCATAGGGTTTTAGTGAGGTTCCGTTGTGTTGCTAAGGGTCTTGTAGAGTGCTGTCGGGTCCTGGAGTATTCTGTAGGGTTCCAGAGGGCCTTGTAGGGTTCCGTCAAAATCTGAAGGGTTCCCTAGGGGCTCGTAGAGTCCCGTAGATTTCCGTAGGGGCCTGTAGGGTTGTGTAAGTGCCCGCAGAAGTCTGTAGGAGTCTGTGGGATTCTGTAAGGTTCCGGAGGGTTCTGCAGGGTTCCGTAGGGACCCGTAGAGTTCCATAGTGGCTGGTAAAGTTCCCTAGGGCCCTGTACCGTTCCGTAACTGCCTGCAAGGGTCTTTAGGCTTCCGTAGGGGCTGGTAGGGTTCCATAAAGTTCCGTGGGTTCCTGCAGAGTTCTGCAAGTGCCCGCAAGGGCCTGTAGGGGCCCACAGTGTTTCTGCCAGGTTCCGTAGAGTTCCGTAGGGGCCATATTTTTCTGTAGTGGCTGGTAGTATTCCGTAGGGGTCTGTAGGTTTCCGTAGGCACCTACAGTGTTCTGTAGGAGCCCATAGGGTTTTAGTGAGGTTCCGTTGTGTTGCTAAGGGTCTTGTAGAGTGCTGTCGGGTCCTGGAGTATTCTGTAGGGTTCCAGAGGGGCTCGTAGGGTTCCATCGAAATCTATAGGGTTCCCTAGGGGCCCATAGAGTCCCGTAGATTTCCGTAGGGGCCTGTAGGGTTGTGTAAGTGCCCGCAGAAGTCTGTAGGAGTCTGTGGGATTCTGTAAGGTTCCGGAGGGTTCTGCAGGGTTCCGTAGGGACCCGTAGAGTTCCATAGTGGCTGGTAAAGTTCCGTAGGGCCCTGTGGGGTTCTGTATGGACCTGTAGGGTTCCGTAGGGGCCTGCAGGGTTCCGCAAGTGCCCGTAGGTGTCTGTACGGGTCTGTAGGGGTCTGTAGGGTTCCGTAGGCACCTGCAGTGTTCTGTAGGAGCCCATAGGGTTTTAGTGAGGTTCCGTTGTGTCGCTAAGGGTCTTGTAGAGTGCTGTCAGGTCCTGGAGTATTCTGTAGGGTTCCAGAGGGGCTGGTAGGGTTCCGTCAAAATCTGAAGGGTTCCCTAGGGGCCCGTAGAGTCCCGTAGATTGCCGTAGGGGCCTCTAGGGTTGTGTAAGTGCCCGCAGGGGTTGGTAGGAGCTTGTAGGGTGCCATATGTTTCCGGAGGGTTGTGTAGGGTTCCGTTGGGGCCTGTGGTGTTCCCTAAGGGCCTGTAGAGTCTCGTACGGTTCCGTAGGGGCCTGTGGTGTTCCCTAGGGGCCTGTAGAGTCTCGTACAGTTCTGTAGGGTCCTGTAGGTTTCCATAAGCGCCCGCAGAGGTCTGAAGGGGCCCGTACTGTTCCGTGAGGATCCATAGGGCTCCGTAGAGCTTCGTAGGTTCCCTAGAGGCCTCTGGAGTACCGCAGGAGCCAGTAGTGTTCTGTAGGGGCCCGTAGGGTTCCTTCCATAGGGGCTGGCAGTGTTCCGTAGGGGCCTGTAGGGTTGTGTAAGTGCCCGCAGGAGTCTGTAGGAGTCTGTGGGATTCTGTAAGGTTCCGGAGGGTTCTGCAGGGTTCCGTAGGGGCCCGTAGAGTTCCGTAGTGGCTGGTAAAGTTCCCTAGGGCCCTGTACCGTTCCGTAACTGCCTGCAAGGGTCTTTAGGCTTCCGTAGGGGCTGGTAGGGTTCCATAAAGTTCCGTGGGTTCCTGCAGAGTTCTGCAAGTGCCCGCAAGGGCCTGTAGGGGCCCACAGTGTTTCTGCCAGGTTCCGTAGAGTTCCGTAGGGGCCATATTTTTCTGTAGTGGCTGGTAGTATTCCGTAGGGGTCTGTAGGTTTCCGTAGGCACCTACAGTGTTCTGTAGGAGCCCATAGGGTTTTAGTGAGGTTCCGTTGTGTTGCTAAGGGTCTTGTAGAGTGCTGTCGGGTCCTGGAGTATTCTGTAGGGTTCCAGAGGGGCTCGTAGGGTTCCATCGAAATCTATAGGGTTCCCTAGGGGCCCATAGAGTCCCGTAGATTTCCGTAGGGGCCTGTAGGGTTGTGTAAGTGCCCGCAGAAGTCTGTAGGAGTCTGTGGGATTCTGTAAGGTTCCGGAGGGTTCTGCAGGGTTCCGTAGGGACCCGTAGAGTTCCATAGTGGCTGGTAAAGTTCCGTAGGGCCCTGTGGGGTTCTGTATGGACCTGTAGGGTTCCGTAGGGGCCTGCAGGGTTCCGCAAGTGCCCGTAGGTGTCTGTACGGGTCTGTAGGGGTCTGTAGGGTTCCGTAGGCACCTGCAGTGTTCTGTAGGAGCCCATAGGGTTTTAGTGAGGTTCCGTTGTGTCGCTAAGGGTCTTGTAGAGTGCTGTCAGGTCCTGGAGTATTCTGTAGGGTTCCAGAGGGGCTGGTAGGGTTCCGTCAAAATCTGAAGGGTTCCCTAGGGGCCCGTAGAGTCCCGTAGATTGCCGTAGGGGCCTCTAGGGTTGTGTAAGTGCCCGCAGGGGTTGGTAGGAGCTTGTAGGGTGCCATATGTTTCCGGAGGGTTGTGTAGGGTTCCGTAGGGGCCTGTGGTGTTCCCTAAGGGCCTGTAGAGTCTCGTACGGTTCGGTAGGGGCCTGTGGTGTTCCCTAGGGGCCTGTAGAGTCTCGTACAGTTCTGTAGGGTCCTGTAGGTTTCCATAAGCGCCCGCAGAGGTCTGAAGGGGCCCGTACTGTTCCGTGAGGATCCATAGGGCTCCGTAGAGCTTCGTAGGTTCCCTAGAGGCCTGTGGAGTACCGCAGGAGCCAGTAGTGTTCTGTAGGGGCCCGTAGGGTTCCTTCCATAGGGGCTGGCAGTGTTCCGTAGGGGCCTGTAGGGTTGTGTAAGTGCCCGCAGGAGTCTGTAGGAGTCTGTGGGATTCTGTAAGGTTCCAGAGGGTTCTGCAGGGTTCCGTAGGGGCCCGTAGAGTTCCGTAGTGGCTGGTAAAGTTCCCTAGGGCCCTGTACCGTTCCGTAACTGCCTGCAAGGGTCTTTAGGCTTCCGTAGGGGCTGGTAGGGTTCCATAAAGTTCCGTGGGTTCCTGCAGAGTTCTGCAAGTGCCCGCAAGGGCCTGTAGGGGCCCACAGTGTTTCTGCCAGGTTCCGTAGAGTTCCGTAGGGGCCATATTTTTCTGTAGTGGCTGGTAGTATTCCGTAGGGGTCTGTAGGTTTCCGTAGGCACCTACAGTGTTCTGTAGGAGCCCATAGGGTTTTAGTGAGGTTCCGTTGTGTTGCTAAGGGTCTTGTAGAGTGCTGTCGGGTCCTGGAGTATTCTGTAGGGTTCCAGAGGGGCTCGTAGGGTTCCATCGAAATCTATAGGGTTCCCTAGGGGCCCATAGAGTCCCGTAGATTTCCGTAGGGACCTGTAGGGTTGTGTAAGTGCCCGCAGAAGTCTGTAGGAGTCTGTGGGATTCTGTAAGGTTCCGGAGGGTTCTGCAGGGTTCCGTAGGGACCCGTAGAGTTCCATGGTGGCTGGTAAAGTTCCCTAGGGCCCTGTACCGTTCCGTAACTGCCTGCAAGGGTCTTTAGGCTTCCGTAGGGGCTGGTAGGGTTCCATAAAGTTCCGTGGGTTCCTGCAGAGTTCTGCAATTGCCCGCAAGGGCCTGTAGGGGCCCACAGTGTTTCTGCCAGGTTCCGTAGAGTTCCGTAGGGGCCATATTTTTCTGTAGTGGCTGGTAGTATTCCGTAGGGGCCTGTAGGTTTCCATAGGCACCTACAGTGTTCTGTAGGAGCCCATAGGGTTTTAGTGAGGTTCCGTTGTGTTGCTAAGGGTCTTGTAGAGTGCTGTCGGGTCCTGGAGTATTCTGTAGGGTTCCAGAGGGGCTCGTAGGGTTCCATCGAAATCTATAGGGTTCCCTAGGGGCCCATAGAGTCCCGTAGATTTCCGTAGGGACCTGTAGGGTTGTGTAAGTGCCCGCAGAAGTCTGTAGGAGTCTGTGGGATTCTGTAAGGTTCCGGAGGGTTCTGCAGGGTTCCGTAGGGACCCGTAGAGTTCCATAGTGGCTGGTAAAGTTCTGTAGGGCCCTGTGGGGTTCTGTATGGACCTGTAGGGTTCCGTAGGGGCCTGCAGGGTTCCGCAAGTGCCCGTAGGTGTCTGTACGGGTCTGTAGGGGTCTGTAGGGTTCCGTAGGCACCTGCAGTGTTCTGTAGGAGCCCATAGGGTTTTAGTGAGGTTCCGTTGTGTTGCTAAGGGTCTTGTAGAGTGCTGTCGGGTCCTGGAGTATTCTGTAGGGTTCCAGAGGGGCTCGTAGGGTTCCGTCAAAATCTGAAGGGTTCCCTAGGGGCCCGTAGAGTCCCGTAGATTGCCATAGGGACCTGTAGGGATGTGTAAGTGCTCGCAGGGGTTGGTAGGAGCTTGTAGGGTGCCATATGTTTCCGGAGGGTTGTGTAGGGTTCCGTAGGGGCCTGTGGTGTTCCCTAAGGGCCTGTAGAGTCTCGTACGGTTCCGTAGGGGCCTGTGGTGTTCCCTAGGGGCCTGTAGAGTCTCGTACAGTTCTGTAGGGTCCTGTAGGTTTCCATAAGCGCCCGCAGAGGTCTGAAGGGGCCCGTACTGTTCCGTGAGGATCCATAGGGCTCCGTAGAGCTTCGTAGGTTCCCTAGAGGCCTCTGGAGTACCGCAGGAGCCAGTAGTGTTCTGTAGGGGCCCGTAGGGTTCCTTCCATAGGGGCTGGCAGTGTTCCGTAGGGGCCTGTAGGGTTGTGTAAGTGCCCGCAGGAGTCTGTAGGAGTCTGTGGGATTCTGTAAGGTTCCGGAGGGTTCTGCAGGGTTCCGTAGGGGCCCGTAGAGTTCCGTAGTGGCTGGTAAAGTTCCCTAGGGCCCTGTACCATTCCGTAACTGCCTGCAAGGGTCTTTAGGCTTCCGTAGGGGCTGGGAGGGTTCCATAAAGTTCCGTGGGTTCCTGCAGAGTTCTGCAAGTGCCCGCAAGGGCCTGTAGGGGCCCACGGTGTTTCTGTCAGGTTCCGTAGAGTTCCGTAGGGGCCATATTTTTCTGTAGTGGCTGGTAGTATTCTGTAGGGGTCTGTAGGGTTCCGTAGGCGCCTGCAGTGTTCTGTAGGAGCCCATAGGGTTTTAGTGAGGTTCCGTTGTGTTGCTAAGGGTCTTGTAGAGTGCTGTCGGGTCCTGGAGTATTCTGTAGGGTTCCAGAGGGGCTCGTAGGGTTCCGTCGAAATCTGAAGGGTTCCTTAGGGGCCCGTAGAGTCCCGTAGATTTCCGTAGGGACCTGTAGGGTTGTGTAAGTGCCCGCAGGGGTTGGTAGGAGCTTGTAGGGTGCCATATGTTTCCGGAGGGTTGTGTAGGGTTCCGTGGGGGCCTGTGGTGTTCCCTAAGGGCCTGTAGAGTCTCGTACAGTTCCGTAGGGTCCTGTAGGTTTCCATAAGCGCCCGCAGAGGTTTGAAGGGGCCCGTACTGTTCCGTAAGGATCCATAGGGTTCCGTAGAGCTTCGTAGGTTCCCTAGAGGCCTCTGGAGTACCGCAGGAGCCAGTAGTGTTCCGTAGAGTCTTCTAGGGTTGAGTAAGTGCCCGCAGGAGTCTGTAGGAATCCGTGGGATTCTGTAAGGTTCTGGAGGGTTCTGCAGGGTTCCGTAGGGGCCCGTAGAGTTCCATAGTGGCTGGTAAAGTTCCCTAGGGCCCTGTACCGTTCCGTAACTGCCTGCAATGGTCTTTAGGCTTCCGTAGGGGCTGGTAGGGTTCCATAAAGTTCCGTGGGTTCCTGCAGAGTTCTGCAAGTGCCCGCAAGGGCCTGTAGGGGCCCACAGTGTTTCTGCCAGGTTCCGTAGAGTTCCGTAGGGGCCATATTTTTCTGTAGTGGCTGGTAGTATTCCGTAGGGGTCTGTAGGTTTCCGTAGGCACCTACAGTGTTCTGTAGGAGCCCATAGGGTTTTAGTGAGGTTCCGTTGTGTTGCTAAGGGTCTTGTAGAGTGCTGTCGGGTCCTGGAGTATTCTGTAGGGTTCCAGAGGGTCTCGTAGGGTTCCATCGAAATCTATAGGGTTCCCTAGGGGCCCATAGAGTCCCGTAGATTTCCGTAGGGACCTGTAGGGTTGTGTAAGTGCCCGCAGAAGTCTGTAGGAGTCTGTGGGATTCTGTAAGGTTCCGGAGGGTTCTGCAGGGTTCCGTAGGGACCCGTAGAGTTCCATAGTGGCTGGTAAAGTTCCCTAGGGCCCTGTACCGTTCCGTAACTGCCTGCAAGGGTCTTTAGGCTTCCGTAGGGGCTGGTAGGGTTCCATAAAGTTCCGTGGGTTCCTGCAGAGTTCTGCAAGTGCCCGCAAGGGCCTGTAGGGGCCCACAGTGTTTCTGCCAGGTTCCGTAGAGTTCCGTAGGGGCCATATTTTTCTGTAGTGGCTGGTAGTATTCCGTAGGGGTCTGTAGGTTTCCGTAGGCACCTACAGTGTTCTGTAGGAGCCCATAGGGTTTTAGTGAGGTTCCGTTGTGTTGCTAAGGGTCTTGTAGAGTGCTGTCGGGTCCTGGAGTATTCTGTAGGGTTCCAGAGGGGCTCGTAGGGTTCCATCGAAATCTATAGGGTTCCCTAGGGGCCCATAGAGTCCCGTAGATTTCCGTAGGGGCCTGTAGGGTTGTGTAAGTGCCCGCAGAAGTCTGTAGGAGTCTGTGGGATTCTGTAAGGTTCCGGAGGGTTCTGCAGGGTTCCGTAGGGACCCGTAGAGTTCCATAGTGGCTGGTAAAGTTCCGTAGGGCCCTGTGGGGTTCTGTATGGACCTGTAGGGTTCCGTAGGGGCCTGCAGGGTTCCGCAAGTGCCCGTAGGTGTCTGTACGGGTCTGTAGGGGTCTGTAGGGTTCCGTAGGCACCTGCAGTGTTCTGTAGGAGCCCATAGGGTTTTAGTGAGGTTCCGTTGTGTCGCTAAGGGTCTTGTAGAGTGCTGTCAGGTCCTGGAGTATTCTGTAGGGTTCCAGAGGGGCTGGTAGGGTTCCGTCAAAATCTGAAGGGTTCCCTAGGGGCCCGTAGAGTCCCGTAGATTGCCGTAGGGGCCTCTAGGGTTGTGTAAGTGCCCGCAGGGGTTGGTAGGAGCTTGTAGGGTGCCATATGTTTCCGGAGGGTTGTGTAGGGTTCCGTAGGGGCCTGTGGTGTTCCCTAAGGGCCTGTAGAGTCTCGTACGGTTCCGTAGGGGCCTGTGGTGTTCCCTAGGGGCCTGTAGAGTCTCGTACAGTTCTGTAGGGTCCTGTAGGTTTCCATAAGCGCCCGCAGAGGTCTGAAGGGGCCCGTACTGTTCCGTGAGGATCCATAGGGCTCCGTAGAGCTTCGTAGGTTCCCTAGAGGCCTCTGGAGTACCGCAGGAGCCAGTAGTGTTCTGTAGGGGCCCGTAGGGTTCCTTCCATAGGGGCTGGCAGTGTTCCGTAGGGGCCTGTAGGGTTGTGTAAGTGCCCGCAGGAGTCTGTAGGAGTCTGTGGGATTCTGTAAGGTTCCGGAGGGTTCTGCAGGGTTCCGTAGGGGCCCGTAGAGTTCCGTAGTGGCTGGTAAAGTTCCCTAGGGCCCTGTACCGTTCCGTAACTGCCTGCAAGGGTCTTTAGGCTTCCGTAGGGGCTGGTAGGGTTCCATAAAGTTCCGTGGGTTCCTGCAGAGTTCTGCAAGTGCCCGCAAGGGCCTGTAGGGGCCCACAGTGTTTCTGCCAGGTTCCGTAGAGTTCCGTAGGGGCCATATTTTTCTGTAGTGGCTGGTAGTATTCCGTAGGGGCCTGTAGGTTTCCATAGGCACCTACAGTGTTCTGTAGGAGCCCATAGGGTTTTAGTGAGGTTCCGTTGTGTTGCTAAGGGTCTTGTAGAGTGCTGTCGGGTCCTGGAGTATTCTGTAGGGTTCCAGAGGGGCTCGTAGGGTTCCATCGAAATCTATAGGGTTCCCTAGGGGCCCATAGAGTCCCGTAGATTTCCGTAGGGACCTGTAGGGTTGTGTAAGTGCCCGCAGAAGTCTGTAGGAGTCTGTGGGATTCTGTAAGGTTCCGGAGGGTTCTGCAGGGTTCCGTAGGGACCCGTAGAGTTCCATGGTGGCTGGTAAAGTTCCCTAGGGCCCTGTACCGTTCCGTAACTGCCTGCAAGGGTCTTTAGGCTTCCGTAGGGGCTGGTAGGGTTCCATAAAGTTCCGTGGGTTCCTGCAGAGTTCTGCAATTGCCCGCAAGGGCCTGTAGGGGCCCACAGTGTTTCTGCCAGGTTCCGTAGAGTTCCGTAGGGGCCATATTTTTCTGTAGTGGCTGGTAGTATTCCGTAGGGGCCTGTAGGTTTCCATAGGCACCTACAGTGTTCTGTAGGAGCCCATAGGGTTTTAGTGAGGTTCCGTTGTGTTGCTAAGGGTCTTGTAGAGTGCTGTCGGGTCCTGGAGTATTCTGTAGGGTTCCAGAGGGGCTCGTAGGGTTCCATCGAAATCTATAGGGTTCCCTAGGGGCCCATAGAGTCCCGTAGATTTCCGTAGGGACCTGTAGGGTTGTGTAAGTGCCCGCAGAAGTCTGTAGGAGTCTGTGGGATTCTGTAAGGTTCCTGAGGGTTCTGCAGGGTTCCGTAGGGACCCGTAGAGTTCCATAGTGGCTGGTAAAGTTCCGTAGGGCCCTGTGGGGTTCTGTATGGACCTGTAGGGTTCCGTAGGGGCCTGCAGGGTTCCGCAAGTGCCCGTAGGTGTCTGTACGGGTCTGTAGGGGTCTGTAGGGTTCCGTAGGCACCTGCAGTGTTCTGTAGGAGCCCATAGGGTTTTAGTGAGGTTCCGTTGTGTCGCTAAGGGTCTTGTAGAGTGCTGTCAGGTCCTGGAGTATTCTGTAGGGTTCCAGAGGGGCTGGTAGGGTTCCGTCAAAATCTGAAGGGTTCCCTAGGGGCCCGTAGAGTCCCGTAGATTGCCGTAGGGGCCTCTAGGGTTGTGTAAGTGCCCGCAGGGGTTGGTAGGAGCTTGTAGGGTGCCATATGTTTCCGGAGGGTTGTGTAGGGTTCCGTAGGGGCCTGTGGTGTTCCCTAAGGGCCTGTAGAGTCTCGTACGGTTCCGTAGGGGCCTGTGGTGTTCCCTAGGGGCCTGTAGAGTCTCGTACAGTTCTGTAGGGTCCTGTAGGTTTCCATAAGCGCCCGCAGAGGTCTGAAGGGGCCCGTACTGTTCCGTGAGGATCCATAGGGCTCCGTAGAGCTTCGTAGGTTCCCTAGAGGCCTCTGGAGTACCGCAGGAGCCAGTAGTGTTCTGTAGGGGCCCGTAGGGTTCCTTCCATAGGGGCTGGCAGTGTTCCGTAGGGGCCTGTAGGGTTGTGTAAGTGCCCGCAGGAGTCTGTAGGAGTCTGTGGGATTCTGTAAGGTTCCGGAGGGTTCTGCAGGGTTCCGTAGGGGCCCGTAGAGTTCCGTAGTGGCTGGTAAAGTTCCCTAGGGCCCTGTACCGTTCCGTAACTGCCTGCAAGGGTCTTTAGGCTTCCGTAGGGGCTGGTAGGGTTCCATAAAGTTCCGTGGGTTCCTGCAGAGTTCTGCAAGTGCCCGCAAGGGCCTGTAGGGGCCCACAGTGTTTCTGCCAGGTTCCGTAGAGTTCCGTAGGGGCCATATTTTTCTGTAGTGGCTGGTAGTATTCCGTAGGGGTCTGTAGGTTTCCGTAGGCACCTACAGTGTTCTGTAGGAGCCCATAGGGTTTTAGTGAGGTTCCGTTGTGTTGCTAAGGGTCTTGTAGAGTGCTGTCGGGTCCTGGAGTATTCTGTAGGGTTCCAGAGGGGCTCGTAGGGTTCCATCGAAATCTATAGGGTTCCCTAGGGGCCCATAGAGTCCCGTAGATTTCCGTAGGGACCTGTAGGGTTGTGTAAGTGCCCGCAGAAGTCTGTAGGAGTCTGTGGGATTCTGTAAGGTTCCGGAGGGTTCTGCAGGGTTCCGTAGGGACCCGTAGAGTTCCATGGTGGCTGGTAAAGTTCCCTAGGGCCCTGTACCGTTCCGTAACTGCCTGCAAGGGTCTTTAGGCTTCCGTAGGGGCTGGTAGGGTTCCATAAAGTTCCGTGGGTTCCTGCAGAGTTCTGCAATTGCCCGCAAGGGCCTGTAGGGGCCCACAGTGTTTCTGCCAGGTTCCGTAGAGTTCCGTAGGGGCCATATTTTTCTGTAGTGGCTGGTAGTATTCCGTAGGGGCCTGTAGGTTTCCATAGGCACCTACAGTGTTCTGTAGGAGCCCATAGGGTTTTAGTGAGGTTCCGTTGTGTTGCTAAGGGTCTTGTAGAGTGCTGTCGGGTCCTGGAGTATTCTGTAGGGTTCCAGAGGGGCTCGTAGGGTTCCATCGAAATCTATAGGGTTCCCTAGGGGCCCATAGAGTCCCGTAGATTTCCGTAGGGACCTGTAGGGTTGTGTAAGTGCCCGCAGAAGTCTGTAGGAGTCTGTGGGATTCTGTAAGGTTCCGGAGGGTTCTGCAGGGTTCCGTAGGGACCCGTAGAGTTCCATAGTGGCTGGTAAAGTTCCGTAGGGCCCTGTGGGGTTCTGTATGGACCTGTAGGGTTCCGTAGGGGCCTGCAGGGTTCCGCAAGTGCCCGTAGGTGTCTGTACGGGTCTGTAGGGGTCTGTAGGGTTCCGTAGGCACCTGCAGTGTTCTGTAGGAGCCCATAGGGTTTTAGTGAGGTTCCGTTGTGTCGCTAAGGGTCTTGTAGAGTGCTGTCAGGTCCTGGAGTATTCTGTAGGGTTCCAGAGGGGCTGGTAGGGTTCCGTCAAAATCTGAAGGGTTCCCTAGGGGCCCGTAGAGTCCCGTAGATTGCCGTAGGGGCCTCTAGGGTTGTGTAAGTGCCCGCAGGGGTTGGTAGGAGCTTGTAGGGTGCCATATGTTTCCGGAGGGTTGTGTAGGGTTCCGTAGGGGCCTGTGGTGTTCCCTAAGGGCCTGTAGAGTCTCGTACGGTTCCGTAGGGGCCTGTGGTGTTCCCTAGGGGCCTGTAGAGTCTCGTACAGTTCTGTAGGGTCCTGTAGGTTTCCATAAGCGCCCGCAGAGGTCTGAAGGGGCCCGTACTGTTCCGTGAGGATCCATAGGGCTCCGTAGAGCTTCGTAGGTTCCCTAGAGGCCTCTGGAGTACCGCAGGAGCCAGTAGTGTTCTGTAGGGGCCCGTAGGGTTCCTTCCATAGGGGCTGGCAGTGTTCCGTAGGGGCCTGTAGGGTTGTGTAAGTGCCCGCAGGAGTCTGTAGGAGTCTGTGGGATTCTGTAAGGTTCCGGAGGGTTCTGCAGGGTTCCGTAGGGGCCCGTAGAGTTCCGTAGTGGCTGGTAAAGTTCCCTAGGGCCCTGTACCGTTCCGTAACTGCCTGCAAGGGTCTTTAGGCTTCCGTAGGGGCTGGTAGGGTTCCATAAAGTTCCGTGGGTTCCTGCAGAGTTCTGCAAGTGCCCGCAAGGGCCTGTAGGGGCCCACAGTGTTTCTGCCAGGTTCCGTAGAGTTCCGTAGGGGCCATATTTTTCTGTAGTGGCTGGTAGTATTCCGTAGGGGCCTGTAGGTTTCCGTAGGCACCTACAGTGTTCTGTAGGAGCCCATAGGGTTTTAGTGAGGTTCCGTTGTGTTGCTAAGGGTCTTGTAGAGTGCTGTCGGGTCCTGGAGTATTCTGTAGGGTTCCAGAGGGGCTCGTAGGGTTCCATCGAAATCTATAGGGTTCCCTAGGGGCCCATAGAGTCCCGTAGATTTCCGTAGGGACCTGTAGGGTTGTGTAAGTGCCCGCAGAAGTCTGTAGGAGTCTGTGGGATTCTGTAAGGTTCCGGAGGGTTCTGCAGGGTTCCGTAGGGACCCGTAGAGTTCCATAGTGGCTGGTAAAGTTCCGTAGGGCCCTGTGGGGTTCTGTATGGACCTGTAGGGTTCCGTAGGGGCCTGCAGGGTTCCGCAAGTGCCCGTAGGTGTCTGTACGGGTCTGTAGGGGTCTGTAGGGTTCCGTAGGCACCTGCAGTGTTCTGTAGGAGCCCATAGGGTTTTAGTGAGGTTCCGTTGTGTCGCTAAGGGTCTTGTAGAGTGCTGTCAGGTCCTGGAGTATTCTGTAGGGTTCCAGAGGGGCTGGTAGGGTTCCGTCAAAATCTGAAGGGTTCCCTAGGGGCCCGTAGAGTCCCGTAGATTGCCGTAGGGGCCTCTAGGGTTGTGTAAGTGCCCGCAGGGGTTGGTAGGAGCTTGTAGGGTGCCATATGTTTCCGGAGGGTTGTGTAGGGTTCCGTAGGGGCCTGTGGTGTTCCCTAAGGGCCTGTAGAGTCTCGTACGGTTCCGTAGGGGCCTGTGGTGTTCCCTAGGGGCCTGTAGAGTCTCGTACAGTTCTGTAGGGTCCTGTAGGTTTCCATAAGCGCCCGCAGAGGTCTGAAGGGGCCCGTACTGTTCCGTGAGGATCCATAGGGCTCCGTAGAGCTTCGTAGGTTCCCTAGAGGCCTCTGGAGTACCGCAGGAGCCAGTAGTGTTCTGTAGGGGCCCGTAGGGTTCCTTCCATAGGGGCTGGCAGTGTTCCGTAGGGGCCTGTAGGGTTGTGTAAGTGCCCGCAGGAGTCTGTAGGAGTCTGTGGGATTCTGTAAGGTTCCGGAGGGTTCTGCAGGGTTCCGTAGGGGCCCGTAGAGTTCCGTAGTGGCTGGTAAAGTTCCCTAGGGCCCTGTACCGTTCCGTAACTGCCTGCAAGGGTCTTTAGGCTTCCGTAGGGGCTGGTAGGGTTCCATAAAGTTCCGTGGGTTCCTGCAGAGTTCTGCAATTGCCCGCAAGGGCCTGTAGGGGCCCACAGTGTTTCTGCCAGGTTCCGTAGAGTTCCGTAGGGGCCATATTTTTCTGTAGTGGCTGGTAGTATTCCGTAGGGGCCTGTAGGTTTCCATAGGCACCTACAGTGTTCTGTAGGAGCCCATAGGGTTTTAGTGAGGTTCCGTTGTGTTGCTAAGGGTCTTGTAGAGTGCTGTCGGGTCCTGGAGTATTCTGTAGGGTTCCAGAGGGGCTCGTAGGGTTCCATCGAAATCTATAGGGTTCCCTAGGGGCCCATAGAGTCCCGTAGATTTCCGTAGGGACCTGTAGGGTTGTGTAAGTGCCCGCAGAAGTCTGTAGGAGTCTGTGGGATTCTGTAAGGTTCCGGAGGGTTCTGCAGGGTTCCGTAGGGACCCGTAGAGTTCCATAGTGGCTGGTAAAGTTCCGTAGGGCCCTGTGGGGTTCTGTATGGACCTGTAGGGTTCCGTAGGGGCCTGCAGGGTTCCGCAAGTGCCCGTAGGTGTCTGTACGGGTCTGTAGGGGTCTGTAGGGTTCCGTAGGCACCTGCAGTGTTCTGTAGGAGCCCATAGGGTTTTAGTGAGGTTCCGTTGTGTCGCTAAGGGTCTTGTAGAGTGCTGTCAGGTCCTGGAGTATTCTGTAGGGTTCCAGAGGGGCTGGTAGGGTTCCGTCAAAATCTGAAGGGTTCCCTAGGGGCCCGTAGAGTCCCGTAGATTGCCGTAGGGGCCTCTAGGGTTGTGTAAGTGCCCGCAGGGGTTGGTAGGAGCTTGTAGGGTGCCATATGTTTCCGGAGGGTTGTGTAGGGTTCCGTAGGGGCCTGTGGTGTTCCCTAAGGGCCTGTAGAGTCTCGTACGGTTCCGTAGGGGCCTGTGGTGTTCCCTAGGGGCCTGTAGAGTCTCGTACAGTTCTGTAGGGTCCTGTAGGTTTCCATAAGCGCCCGCAGAGGTCTGAAGGGGCCCGTACTGTTCCGTGAGGATCCATAGGGCTCCGTAGAGCTTCGTAGGTTCCCTAGAGGCCTCTGGAGTACCGCAGGAGCCAGTAGTGTTCTGTAGGGGCCCGTAGGGTTCCTTCCATAGGGGCTGGCAGTGTTCCGTAGGGGCCTGTAGGGTTGTGTAAGTGCCCGCAGGAGTCTGTAGGAGTCTGTGGGATTCTGTAAGGTTCCGGAGGGTTCTGCAGGGTTCCGTAGGGGCCCGTAGAGTTCCGTAGTGGCTGGTAAAGTTCCCTAGGGCCCTGTACCGTTCCGTAACTGCCTGCAAGGGTCTTTAGGCTTCCGTAGGGGCTGGTAGGGTTCCATAAAGTTCCGTGGGTTCCTGCAGAGTTCTGCAAGTGCCCGCAAGGGCCTGTAGGGGCCCACAGTGTTTCTGCCAGGTTCCGTAGAGTTCCGTAGGGGCCATATTTTTCTGTAGTGGCTGGTAGTATTCCGTAGGGGTCTGTAGGTTTCCGTAGGCACCTACAGTGTTCTGTAGGAGCCCATAGGGTTTTAGTGAGGTTCCGTTGTGTTGCTAAGGGTCTTGTAGAGTGCTGTCGGGTCCTGGAGTATTCTGTAGGGTTCCAGAGGGGCTCGTAGGGTTCCATCGAAATCTATAGGGTTCCCTAGGGGCCCATAGAGTCCCGTAGATTTCCGTAGGGACCTGTAGGGTTGTGTAAGTGCCCGCAGAAGTCTGTAGGAGTCTGTGGGATTCTGTAAGGTTCCGGAGGGTTCTGCAGGGTTCCGTAGGGACCCGTAGAGTTCCATGGTGGCTGGTAAAGTTCCCTAGGGCCCTGTACCGTTCCGTAACTGCCTGCAAGGGTCTTTAGGCTTCCGTAGGGGCTGGTAGGGTTCCATAAAGTTCCGTGGGTTCCTGCAGAGTTCTGCAATTGCCCGCAAGGGCCTGTAGGGGCCCACAGTGTTTCTGCCAGGTTCCGTAGAGTTCCGTAGGGGCCATATTTTTCTGTAGTGGCTGGTAGTATTCCGTAGGGGCCTGTAGGTTTCCATAGGCACCTACAGTGTTCTGTAGGAGCCCATAGGGTTTTAGTGAGGTTCCGTTGTGTTGCTAAGGGTCTTGTAGAGTGCTGTCGGGTCCTGGAGTATTCTGTAGGGTTCCAGAGGGGCTCGTAGGGTTCCATCGAAATCTATAGGGTTCCCTAGGGGCCCATAGAGTCCCGTAGATTTCCGTAGGGACCTGTAGGGTTGTGTAAGTGCCCGCAGAAGTCTGTAGGAGTCTGTGGGATTCTGTAAGGTTCCGGAGGGTTCTGCAGGGTTCCGTAGGGACCCGTAGAGTTCCATAGTGGCTGGTAAAGTTCCGTAGGGCCCTGTGGGGTTCTGTATGGACCTGTAGGGTTCCGTAGGGGCCTGCAGGGTTCCGCAAGTGCCCGTAGGTGTCTGTACGGGTCTGTAGGGGTCTGTAGGGTTCCGTAGGCACCTGCAGTGTTCTGTAGGAGCCCATAGGGTTTTAGTGAGGTTCCGTTGTGTCGCTAAGGGTCTTGTAGAGTGCTGTCAGGTCCTGGAGTATTCTGTAGGGTTCCAGAGGGGCTGGTAGGGTTCCGTCAAAATCTGAAGGGTTCCCTAGGGGCCCGTAGAGTCCCGTAGATTGCCGTAGGGGCCTCTAGGGTTGTGTAAGTGCCCGCAGGGGTTGGTAGGAGCTTGTAGGGTGCCATATGTTTCCGGAGGGTTGTGTAGGGTTCCGTAGGGGCCTGTGGTGTTCCCTAAGGGCCTGTAGAGTCTCGTACGGTTCCGTAGGGGCCTGTGGTGTTCCCTAGGGGCCTGTAGAGTCTCGTACAGTTCTGTAGGGTCCTGTAGGTTTCCATAAGCGCCCGCAGAGGTCTGAAGGGGCCCGTACTGTTCCGTGAGGATCCATAGGGCTCCGTAGAGCTTCGTAGGTTCCCTAGAGGCCTCTGGAGTACCGCAGGAGCCAGTAGTGTTCTGTAGGGGCCCGTAGGGTTCCTTCCATAGGGGCTGGCAGTGTTCCGTAGGGGCCTGTAGGGTTGTGTAAGTGCCCGCAGGAGTCTGTAGGAGTCTGTGGGATTCTGTAAGGTTCCGGAGGGTTCTGCAGGGTTCCGTAGGGGCCCGTAGAGTTCCGTAGTGGCTGGTAAAGTTCCCTAGGGCCCTGTACCGTTCCGTAACTGCCTGCAAGGGTCTTTAGGCTTCCGTAGGGGCTGGTAGGGTTCCATAAAGTTCCGTGGGTTCCTGCAGAGTTCTGCAAGTGCCCGCAAGGGCCTGTAGGGGCCCACAGTGTTTCTGCCAGGTTCCGTAGAGTTCCGTAGGGGCCATATTTTTCTGTAGTGGCTGGTAGTATTCCGTAGGGGCCTGTAGGTTTCCGTAGGCACCTACAGTGTTCTGTAGGAGCCCATAGGGTTTTAGTGAGGTTCCGTTGTGTTGCTAAGGGTCTTGTAGAGTGCTGTCGGGTCCTGGAGTATTCTGTAGGGTTCCAGAGGGGCTCGTAGGGTTCCATCGAAATCTATAGGGTTCCCTAGGGGCCCATAGAGTCCCGTAGATTTCCGTAGGGACCTGTAGGGTTGTGTAAGTGCCCGCAGAAGTCTGTAGGAGTCTGTGGGATTCTGTAAGGTTCCGGAGGGTTCTGCAGGGTTCCGTAGGGACCCGTAGAGTTCCATAGTGGCTGGTAAAGTTCCGTAGGGCCCTGTGGGGTTCTGTATGGACCTGTAGGGTTCCGTAGGGGCCTGCAGGGTTCCGCAAGTGCCCGTAGGTGTCTGTACGGGTCTGTAGGGGTCTGTAGGGTTCCGTAGGCACCTGCAGTGTTCTGTAGGAGCCCATAGGGTTTTAGTGAGGTTCCGTTGTGTCGCTAAGGGTCTTGTAGAGTGCTGTCAGGTCCTGGAGTATTCTGTAGGGTTCCAGAGGGGCTGGTAGGGTTCCGTCAAAATCTGAAGGGTTCCCTAGGGGCCCGTAGAGTCCCGTAGATTGCCGTAGGGGCCTCTAGGGTTGTGTAAGTGCCCGCAGGGGTTGGTAGGAGCTTGTAGGGTGCCATATGTTTCCGGAGGGTTGTGTAGGGTTCCGTAGGGGCCTGTGGTGTTCCCTAAGGGCCTGTAGAGTCTCGTACGGTTCCGTAGGGGCCTGTGGTGTTCCCTAGGGGCCTGTAGAGTCTCGTACAGTTCTGTAGGGTCCTGTAGGTTTCCATAAGCGCCCGCAGAGGTCTGAAGGGGCCCGTACTGTTCCGTGAGGATCCATAGGGCTCCGTAGAGCTTCGTAGGTTCCCTAGAGGCCTCTGGAGTACCGCAGGAGCCAGTAGTGTTCTGTAGGGGCCCGTAGGGTTCCTTCCATAGGGGCTGGCAGTGTTCCGTAGGGGCCTGTAGGGTTGTGTAAGTGCCCGCAGGAGTCTGTAGGAGTCTGTGGGATTCTGTAAGGTTCCGGAGGGTTCTGCAGGGTTCCGTAGGGGCCCGTAGAGTTCCGTAGTGGCTGGTAAAGTTCCCTAGGGCCCTGTACCGTTCCGTAACTGCCTGCAAGGGTCTTTAGGCTTCCGTAGGGGCTGGTAGGGTTCCATAAAGTTCCGTGGGTTCCTGCAGAGTTCTGCAAGTGCCCGCAAGGGCCTGTAGGGGCCCACAGTGTTTCTGCCAGGTTCCGTAGAGTTCCGTAGGGGCCATATTTTTCTGTAGTGGCTGGTAGTATTCCGTAGGGGTCTGTAGGTTTCCGTAGGCACCTACAGTGTTCTGTAGGAGCCCATAGGGTTTTAGTGAGGTTCCGTTGTGTTGCTAAGGGTCTTGTAGAGTGCTGTCGGGTCCTGGAGTATTCTGTAGGGTTCCAGAGGGGCTCGTAGGGTTCCATCGAAATCTATAGGGTTCCCTAGGGGCCCATAGAGTCCCGTAGATTTCCGTAGGGACCTGTAGGGTTGTGTAAGTGCCCGCAGAAGTCTGTAGGAGTCTGTGGGATTCTGTAAGGTTCCGGAGGGTTCTGCAGGGTTCCGTAGGGACCCGTAGAGTTCCATGGTGGCTGGTAAAGTTCCCTAGGGCCCTGTACCGTTCCGTAACTGCCTGCAAGGGTCTTTAGGCTTCCGTAGGGGCTGGTAGGGTTCCATAAAGTTCCGTGGGTTCCTGCAGAGTTCTGCAATTGCCCGCAAGGGCCTGTAGGGGCCCACAGTGTTTCTGCCAGGTTCCGTAGAGTTCCGTAGGGGCCATATTTTTCTGTAGTGGCTGGTAGTATTCCGTAGGGGCCTGTAGGTTTCCATAGGCACCTACAGTGTTCTGTAGGAGCCCATAGGGTTTTAGTGAGGTTCCGTTGTGTTGCTAAGGGTCTTGTAGAGTGCTGTCGGGTCCTGGAGTATTCTGTAGGGTTCCAGAGGGGCTCGTAGGGTTCCATCGAAATCTATAGGGTTCCCTAGGGGCCCATAGAGTCCCGTAGATTTCCGTAGGGACCTGTAGGGTTGTGTAAGTGCCCGCAGAAGTCTGTAGGAGTCTGTGGGATTCTGTAAGGTTCCGGAGGGTTCTGCAGGGTTCCGTAGGGACCCGTAGAGTTCCATAGTGGCTGGTAAAGTTCTGTAGGGCCCTGTGGGGTTCTGTATGGACCTGTAGGGTTCCGTAGGGGCCTGCAGGGTTCCGCAAGTGCCCGTAGGTGTCTGTACGGGTCTGTAGGGGTCTGTAGGGTTCCGTAGGCACCTGCAGTGTTCTGTAGGAGCCCATAGGGTTTTAGTGAGGTTCCGTTGTGTTGCTAAGGGTCTTGTAGAGTGCTGTCGGGTCCTGGAGTATTCTGTAGGGTTCCAGAGGGGCTCGTAGGGTTCCGTCAAAATCTGAAGGGTTCCCTAGGGGCCCGTAGAGTCCCGTAGATTGCCATAGGGACCTGTAGGGTTGTGTAAGTGCTCGCAGGGGTTGGTAGGAGCTTGTAGGGTGCCATATGTTTCCGGAGGGTTGTGTAGGGTTCCGTAGGGGCCTGTGGTGTTCCCTAAGGGCCTGTAGAGTCTCGTACGGTTCCGTAGGGGCCTGTGGTGTTCCCTAGGGGCCTGTAGAGTCTCGTACAGTTCTGTAGGGTCCTGTAGGTTTCCATAAGCGCCCGCAGAGGTCTGAAGGGGCCCGTACTGTTCCGTGAGGATCCATAGGGCTCCGTAGAGCTTCGTAGGTTCCCTAGAGGCCTCTGGAGTACCGCAGGAGCCAGTAGTGTTCTGTAGGGGCCCGTAGGGTTCCTTCCATAGGGGCTGGCAGTGTTCCGTAGGGGCCTGTAGGGTTGTGTAAGTGCCCGCAGGAGTCTGTAGGAGTCTGTGGGATTCTGTAAGGTTCCGGAGGGTTCTGCAGGGTTCCGTAGGGGCCCGTAGAGTTCCGTAGTGGCTGGTAAAGTTCCCTAGGGCCCTGTACCGTTCCGTAACTGCCTGCAAGGGTCTTTAGGCTTCCGTAGGGGCTGGTAGGGTTCCATAAAGTTCCGTGGGTTCCTGCAGAGTTCTGCAAGTGCCCGCAAGGGCCTGTAGGGGCCCACAGTGTTTCTGCCAGGTTCCGTAGAGTTCCGTAGGGGCCATATTTTTCTGTAGTGGCTGGTAGTATTCCGTAGGGGCCTGTAGGTTTCCGTAGGCACCTACAGTGTTCTGTAGGAGCCCATAGGGTTTTAGTGAGGTTCCGTTGTGTTGCTAAGGGTCTTGTAGAGTGCTGTCGGGTCCTGGAGTATTCTGTAGGGTTCCAGAGGGGCTCGTAGGGTTCCATCGAAATCTGAAGGGTTCCCTAAGGGCCCATAGAGTCCCGTAGATTTCCGTAGGGGCCTGTAGGGTTGTGTAAGTGCCCGCAGAAGTCTGTAGGAGTCTGTGGGATTCTGTAAGGTTCCGGAGGGTTCTGCAGGGTTCCGTAGGGACCCGTAGAGTTCCATGGTGGCTGGTAAAGTTCCCTAGGGCCCTGTACCGTTCCGTAACTGCCTGCAAGGGTCTTTAGGCTTCCGTAGGGGCTGGTAGGGTTCCATAAAGTTCCGTGGGTTCCTGCAGAGTTCTGCAATTGCCCGCAAGGGCCTGTAGGGGCCCACAGTGTTTCTGCCAGGTTCCGTAGAGTTCCGTAGGGGCCATATTTTTCTGTAGTGGCTGGTAGTATTCCGTAGGGGCCTGTAGGTTTCCGTAGGCACCTACAGTGTTCTGTAGGAGCCCATAGGGTTTTAGTGAGGTTCCGTTGTGTTGCTAAGGGTCTTGTAGAGTGCTGTCGGGTCCTGGAGTATTCTGTAGGGTTCCAGAGGGGCTCGTAGGGTTCCATCGAAATCTATAGGGTTCCCTAGGGGCCCATAGAGTCCCGTAGATTTCCGTAGGGGCCTGTAGGGTTGTGTAAGTGCCCGCAGAAGTCTGTAGGAGTCTGTGGGATTCTGTAAGGTTCCAGAGGGTTCTGCAGGGTTCCGTAGGGACCCGTAGAGTTCCATAGTGGCTGGTAAAGTTCCGTAGGGCCCTGTGGGGTTCTGTATGGACCTGTAGGGTTCCGTAGGGGCCTGCAGGGTTCCGCAAGTGCCCGTAGGTGTCTGTACGGGTCTGTAGGGGTCTGTAGGGTTCCGTAGGCACCTGCAGTGTTCTGTAGGAGCCCATAGGGTTTTAGTGAGGTTCCGTTGTGTCGCTAAGGGTCTTGTAGAGTGCTGTCAGGTCCTGGAGTATTCTGTAGGGTTCCAGAGGGGCTGGTAGGGTTCCGTCAAAATCTGAAGGGTTCCCTAGGGGCCCGTAGAGTCCCGTAGATTGCCGTAGGGGCCTCTAGGGTTGTGTAAGTGCCCGCAGGGGTTGGTAGGAGCTTGTAGGGTGCCATATGTTTCCGGAGGGTTGTGTAGGGTTCCGTAGGGGCCTGTGGTGTTCCCTAAGGGCCTGTAGAGTCTCGTACGGTTCCGTAGGGGCCTGTGGTGTTCCCTAGGGGCCTGTAGAGTCTCGTACAGTTCTGTAGGGTCCTGTAGGTTTCCATAAGCGCCCGCAGAGGTCTGAAGGGGCCCGTACTGTTCCGTGAGGATCCATAGGGCTCCGTAGAGCTTCGTAGGTTCCCTAGAGGCCTCTGGAGTACCGCAGGAGCCAGTAGTGTTCTGTAGGGGCCCGTAGGGTTCCTTCCATAGGGGCTGGCAGTGTTCCGTAGGGGCCTGTAGGGTTGTGTAAGTGCCCGCAGGAGTCTGTAGGAGTCTGTGGGATTCTGTAAGGTTCCGGAGGGTTCTGCAGGGTTCCGTAGGGGCCCGTAGAGTTCCGTAGTGGCTGGTAAAGTTCCCTAGGGCCCTGTACCGTTCCGTAACTGCCTGCAAGGGTCTTTAGGCTTCCGTAGGGGCTGGTAGGGTTCCATAAAGTTCCGTGGGTTCCTGCAGAGTTCTGCAAGTGCCCGCAAGGGCCTGTAGGGGCCCACAGTGTTTCTGCCAGGTTCCGTAGAGTTCCGTAGGGGCCATATTTTTCTGTAGTGGCTGGTAGTATTCCGTAGGGGCCTGTAGGTTTCCGTAGGCACCTACAGTGTTCTGTAGGAGCCCATAGGGTTTTAGTGAGGTTCCGTTGTGTTGCTAAGGGTCTTGTAGAGTGCTGTCGGGTCCTGGAGTATTCTGTAGGGTTCCAGAGGGGCTCGTAGGGTTCCATCGAAATCTATAGGGTTCCCTAGGGGCCCATAGAGTCCCGTAGATTTCCGTAGGGACCTGTAGGGTTGTGTAAGTGCCCGCAGAAGTCTGTAGGAGTCTGTGGGATTCTGTAAGGTTCCGGAGGGTTCTGCAGGGTTCCGTAGGGACCCGTAGAGTTCCATAGTGGCTGGTAAAGTTCCGTAGGGCCCTGTGGGGTTCTGTATGGACCTGTAGGGTTCCGTAGGGGCCTGCAGGTTTCCGTAAGTGCCCGTAGGTGTCTGTATGGGTCTGTAGGGTTCCGTAGGCACCTGCAGTGTTCTGTAGGAGCCCATAGGGTTTTAGTGAGGTTCCGTTGTGTTGCTAAGGGTCTTGTAGAGTGCTGTCGGGTCCTGGAGTATTCTATAGGGTTCCAGAGGGCCTTGTAGGGTTCCGTCGAAATCTGAAGGGTTCCCTAGGGGCCCGTAGAGTCCCGTAGATTTCCGGAGGGACCTGTAGGGTTGTGTAAGTGCCCGCAGGGGTTGGTAGGAGCTTGTAGGGTGCCATATGTTTCCGGAGGGTTGTGTAGGGGCCTGTGGTGTTCCCTAAGGGCCTGTAGAGTCTCGTACGGTTCCGTAGGGGCCTGTGGTGTTCCCTAGGGGCCTGTAGAGTCTCGTACAGTTCTGTAGGGTCCTGTAGGTTTCCATAAGCGCCCGCAGAGGTCTGAAGGGGCCCGTACTGTTCCGTAAGGATCCATAGGGCTCCGTAGAGCTTCGTAGGTTTCCTAGAGGCCTCTGGAGTACCGCAGGAGCCAGTAGTGTTCTGTAGGGGCCCGTAGGGTTCCTTCCATAGGGGCTGGCAGTGTTCCGTAGGGTCCTCTAGGGTTGAGTAAGTGCCCGCAGGAGTCTGTAGGAGTCTGTGGGATTCTCTAAGGTTCCGGAGGGTTCTGCAGGGTTCCCTAGGGGCCCGTAGAGTTCCGTAGTGGCTGGTAAAGTTCCGTAGGGCCCTGTGGGGTTCTGTATGGACCTGTAGGGTTCCGTAGGGGCCTGCAGGGTTCCGTAAATGCCCGCAGGTGTCTGTAGGGTTCCGTAGGGGTCTGTAGGGTTCCGTAGGCACCTGCAGTGTTCTGTAGGAGCCCATAGGGTTTTAGTGAGGTTCCGTTGTGTTGCTAAGGGTCTTGTAGAGTGCTGTCGGGTCCTGGAGTATTCTGTAGGGTTCCAGAGGGCCTTGTAGGGTTCCGTCGAAATCTGAAGGGTTCCCTAGGGGCCCGTAGACTCCCGTAGATTTCCGTAGGGGCCTCTAGGGTTGTGTAAGTGCCCGCAGGGGTTGGTAGGAGCTTGTAGGGTGCCATATGTTTCCGTAGGGTTGTGTAGGGTTCCGTAAGGGCCTGTGGTGTTCTCTAGGGGCCTGTAGAGTCTCGTACAGTTCCGTAGGGTCCTGTAGGTTTCCATAAGCGCCCGCAGAGGTCTGAAGGGGCCCGTACTGTTCCGTGAGGATCCATAGGGTTCCGTAGAGCTTCGTAGGTTCCCTAGAGGCCTCTGGAGTACCGCAGGAGCCAGTAGTGTTCTGTAGGGGCCCGTAGGGTTCCTTCCATAGGGGCTGGCAGTGTTCCGTAGGGTCCTCTAGGGTTGAGTAAGTGCCCGCAGGAGTCTGTAGGAGTCTGTGGGATTCTGTAAGGTTCCGGAGGGTTCTGCAGGGTTCCCTAGGGGCCCGTAGAGTTCCGTAGTGGCTGGTAAAGTTCCCTAGGGCCCTGTACCATTCCGTAACTGCCTGCAAGGGTCTTTAGGCTTCCGTAGGGGCTGGGAGGGTTCCATAAAGTTCCGTGGGTTCCTGCAGAGTTCTGCAAGTGCCCGCAAGGGCCTGTAGGGGCCCATGGTGTTTCTGTCAGGTTCCGTAGAGTTCCGTAGGGGCCATATTTTTCTGTAGTGGCTGGTAGTATTCTGTACGGGTCTGTAGGGTTCCGTAGGCGCCTGCAGTGTTCTGTAGGAGCCCATAGGGTTTTAGTGAGGTTCCGCTGTGTTGCTAAGGGTCTTGTAGAGTGCTGTCGGGTCCTGGAGTATTCTGTAGGGTTCCAGAGGGGCTCGTAGGGTTCCGTCGAAATCTGAAGGGTTCCTTAGGGGCCCGTAGAGTCCCGTAGTTTTCCGTAGGGACCTGTAGGGTTGTGTAAGTGCCCGCAGGGGTTGGTAGGAGCTTGTAGGGTGCCATATGTTTCCGGAGGGTTGTGTAGGGTTCTGTAGGGGCCTGTGGTGTTCCCTAAGGGCCTGTAGAGTCTCGTACAGTTCCGTAGGGTCCTGTAGGTTTCCATAAGCGCCCGCAGAGGTTTGAAGGGGCCCGTACTGTTCCGTGAGGATCCATAGGGTTCCGTAGAGCTTCGTAGGTTCCCTAGAGGCCTCTGGAGTACCGCAGGAGCCAGTAGTGTTCCGTAGAGTCTTCTAGGGTTGAGTAAGTGCCCGCAGGAATCTGTAGGAATCCGTGGGATTCTGTAAGGTTCTGGAGGGTTCTGCAGGGTTCCGTAGGGGCCCGTAGAGTTCCATAGTGGCTGGTAAAGTTCCCTAGGGCCCTGTACCGTTCCGTAACTGCCTGCAATGGTCTTTAGGCTTCCGTAGGGGCTGGTAGGGTTCCATAAAGTTCCGTGGGTTCCTGCAGAGTTCTGCAAGTGCCCGCAAGGGCCTGTAGGGGCCCACAGTGTTTCTGCCAGGTTCCGTAGAGTTCCGTAGGGGCCATATTTTTCTGTAGTGGCTGGTAGTATTCCGTAGGGGTCTGTAGATTTTTGTAGGCACCTGCAGTGTTCTGTAGGAGCCCATAGGGTTTTAGTGAGGTTCCGTTGTGTTGCTAAGGGTCTTGTAGAGTGCTGTCGGGTCCTGGAGTATTCTATAGGGTTCCAGAGGGCCTTGTAGGGTTTCGTCGAAATCTGAAGGGTTCCCTAGGGGCCCGTAGAGTCCCATAGATTTCCGTAGGGGCCTGTAGGGTTGTGTAAGTGCCCGCAGGGTTTGGTAGGAGATTGTAGGGTGCCATATGTTTCCGGAGGGCTGTGTAGGGTTCCGTAGGGGCCTGTGGTGTTCCCTAGGAGCCTGTAGAGTCTCGTACAGTTCTGTAGGGTCCTGTAGGTTTCCATAAGCGCCCGCAGAGGTTTGAAGGGGCCCGTACTGTTCCGTAAGGATCCATAGGGCTCCGTAGAGCTTCGTAGGTTCCTAGAGGCCTCTGGAGTACCGCAGGAGCCAGTAGTGTTCTGTAGGGGCCCGTAGGGTTCCTTCCATAGGGGCTGGCAGTGTTCCGTAGGGTCCTGTAGGGTTGTGTAAGTGCCCGCAGAAGTCTGTAGGAGTCTGTGGGATTCTGTAAAATTCCGGAGGGTTCTGCAGGGTTCCGTAGGGACCCGTAGAGTTCCGTAGTGGCTGGTAAAGTTTAGTAGGGCCCTGTGGGGTTCTGTATGGACCTGTAGGGTTCCGTAGGGGCCTGCAGGGTTCCGTAAGTGCCCGCAGGTGTCTGTAGGGTTCCGTAGGGGTCTGTAGGGTTCCGTAGGCACCTGCAGTGTTCTGTAGGAGCCCATAGGGTTTTAGTGAGGTTCCGTTGTGTTGCTAAGGGTCTTGTAGAGTGCTATCGGGTCCTGGAGTATTCTATAGGGTTCCAGAGGGCCTTGTAGGGTTCCGTCGAAATCTGAAGGGTTCCCTAGGGGCCTGTAGACTCCCGTAGATTTCCGTAGGGGCCTCTAGGGTTGTGTAAGTGCCCGCAGGGGTTGGTAGGAGCTTGTAGGGTGCCATATGTTTCCGGAGGGTTGTGTAGGGTTCCGTAAGGGCCTGTGGTGTTCTCTAGGGGCCTGTAGAGTCTCGTACAGTTCCGTAGGGTCCTGTAGGTTTCCATAAGCGCCCGCAGAGGTCTGAAGGGGCCCGTACTGTTCCGTGAGGATCCATAGGGTTCCGTAGAGCTTCGTAGGTTCCCTAGAGGCCTCTGGAGTACCGCAGGAGCCAGTAGTGTTCCGTAGAGTCTTCTAGGGTTGAGTAAGTGCCCGCAGGAGTCTGTAGGAATCCGTGGGATTCTGTAAGGTTCTGGAGGGTTCTGCAGGGTTCCGTAGGGGCCCGTAGAGTTCCATAGTGGCTGGTAAAGTTCCCTAGGGCCCTGTACCGTTCCGTAACTGCCTGCAATGGTCTTTAGGCTTCCGTAGGGGCTGGTAGGGTTCCATAAAGTTCCGTGGGTTCCTGCAGAGTTCTGCAAGTGCCCGCAAGGGCCTGTAGGGGCCCACAGTGTTTCTGCCAGGTTCCGTAGAGTTCCGTAGGGGCCATATTTTTCTGTAGTGGCTGGTAGTATTCCGTAGGGGTCTGTAGGTTTCCGTAGGCACCTACAGTGTTCTGTAGGAGCCCATAGGGTTTTAGTGAGGTTCCGTTGTGTTGCTAAGGGTCTTGTAGAGTGCTGTCGGGTCCTGGAGTATTCTGTAGGGTTCCAGAGGGTCTCGTAGGGTTCCATCGAAATCTATAGGGTTCCCTAGGGGCCCATAGAGTCCCGTAGATTTCCGTAGGGACCTGTAGGGTTGTGTAAGTGCCCGCAGAAGTCTGTAGGAGTCTGTGGGATTCTGTAAGGTTCCGGAGGGTTCTGCAGGGTTCCGTAGGGACCCGTAGAGTTCCATAGTGGCTGGTAAAGTTCCCTAGGGCCCTGTACCGTTCCGTAACTGCCTGCAAGGGTCTTTAGGCTTCCGTAGGGGCTGGTAGGGTTCCATAAAGTTCCGTGGGTTCCTGCAGAGTTCTGCAAGTGCCCGCAAGGGCCTGTAGGGGCCCACAGTGTTTCTGCCAGGTTCCGTAGAGTTCCGTAGGGGCCATATTTTTCTGTAGTGGCTGGTAGTATTCCGTAGGGGTCTGTAGGTTTCCGTAGGCACCTACAGTGTTCTGTAGGAGCCCATAGGGTTTTAGTGAGGTTCCGTTGTGTTGCTAAGGGTCTTGTAGAGTGCTGTCGGGTCCTGGAGTATTCTGTAGGGTTCCAGAGGGGCTCGTAGGGTTCCATCGAAATCTATAGGGTTCCCTAGGGGCCCATAGAGTCCCGTAGATTTCCGTAGGGGCCTGTAGGGTTGTGTAAGTGCCCGCAGAAGTCTGTAGGAGTCTGTGGGATTCTGTAAGGTTCCGGAGGGTTCTGCAGGGTTCCGTAGGGACCCGTAGAGTTCCATAGTGGCTGGTAAAGTTCCGTAGGGCCCTGTGGGGTTCTGTATGGACCTGTAGGGTTCCGTAGGGGCCATATTTTTCTGTAGTGGCTGGTAGTATTCTGTACGGGTCTGTAGGGTTCCGTAGGCACCTGCAGTGTTCTGTAGGAGCCCATAGGGTTTTAGTGAGGTTCCGTTGTGTCGCTAAGGGTCTTGTAGAGTGCTGTCAGGTCCTGGAGTATTCTGTAGGGTTCCAGAGGGGCTGGTAGGGTTCCGTCAAAATCTGAAGGGTTCCCTAGGGGCCCGTAGAGTCCCGTAGATTGCCGTAGGGGCCTCTAGGGTTGTGTAAGTGCCCGCAGGGGTTGGTAGGAGCTTGTAGGGTGCCATATGTTTCCGGAGGGTTGTGTAGGGTTCCGTAGGGGCCTGTGGTGTTCCCTAAGGGCCTGTAGAGTCTCGTACGGTTCCGTAGGGGCCTGTGGTGTTCCCTAGGGGCCTGTAGAGTCTCGTACAGTTCTGTAGGGTCCTGTAGGTTTCCATAAGCGCCCGCAGAGGTCTGAAGGGGCCCGTACTGTTCCGTGAGGATCCATAGGGCTCCGTAGAGCTTCGTAGGTTCCCTAGAGGCCTCTGGAGTACCGCAGGAGCCAGTAGTGTTCTGTAGGGGCCCGTAGGGTTCCTTCCATAGGAGCTGGCAGTGTTCCGTAGGGGCCTGTAGGGTTGTGTAAGTGCCCGCAGGAGTCTGTAGGAGTCTGTGGGATTCTGTAAGGTTCCGGAGGGTTCTGCAGGGTTCCGTAGGGGCCCGTAGAGTTCCGTAGTGGCTGGTAAAGTTCCCTAGGGCCCTGTACCGTTCCGTAACTGCCTGCAAGGGTCTTTAGGCTTCCGTAGGGGCTGGTAGGGTTCCATAAAGTTCCGTGGGTTCCTGCAGAGTTCTGCAAGTGCCCGCAAGGGCCTGTAGGGGCCCACAGTGTTTCTGCCAGGTTCCGTAGAGTTCCGTAGGGGCCATATTTTTCTGTAGTGGCTGGTAGTATTCCGTAGGGGTCTGTAGGTTTCCGTAGGCACCTACAGTGTTCTGTAGGAGCCCATAGGGTTTTAGTGAGGTTCCGTTGTGTTGCTAAGGGTCTTGTAGAGTGCTGTCGGGTCCTGGAGTATTCTGTAGGGTTCCAGAGGGGCTCGTAGGGTTCCATCGAAATCTATAGGGTTCCCTAGGGGCCCATAGAGTCCCGTAGATTTCCGTAGGGAACTGTAGGGTTGTGTAAGTGCCCGCAGAAGTCTGTAGGAGTCTGTGGGATTCTGTAAGGTTCCGGAGGGTTCTGCAGGGTTCCGTAGGGACCCGTAGAGTTCCATGGTGGCTGGTAAAGTTCCCTAGGGCCCTGTACCGTTCCGTAACTGCCTGCAAGGGTCTTTAGGCTTCCGTAGGGGCTGGTAGGGTTCCATAAAGTTCCGTGGGTTCCTGCAGAGTTCTGCAATTGCCCGCAAGGGCCTGTAGGGGCCCACAGTGTTTCTGCCAGGTTCCGTAGAGTTCCGTAGGGGCCATATTTTTCTGTAGTGGCTGGTAGTATTCCGTAGGGGCCTGTAGGTTTCCATAGGCACCTACAGTGTTCTGTAGGAGCCCATAGGGTTTTAGTGAGGTTCCGTTGTGTTGCTAAGGGTCTTGTAGAGTGCTGTCGGGTCCTGGAGTATTCTGTAGGGTTCCAGAGGGGCTCGTAGGGTTCCATCGAAATCTATAGGGTTCCCTAGGGGCCCATAGAGTCCCGTAGATTTCCGTAGGGACCTGTAGGGTTGTGTAAGTGCCCGCAGAAGTCTGTAGGAGTCTGTGGGATTCTGTAAGGTTCCGGAGGGTTCTGCAGGGTTCCGTAGGGACCCGTAGAGTTCCATAGTGGCTGGTAAAGTTCCCTAGGGCCCTGTGGGGTTCTGTATGGACCTGTAGGGTTCCGTAGGGGCCTGCAGGGTTCCGCAAGTGCCCGTAGGTGTCTGTACGGGTCTGTAGGGGTCTGTAGGGTTCCGTAGGCACCTGCAGTGTTCTGTAGGAGCCCATAGGGTTTTAGTGAGGTTCCGTTGTGTTGCTAAGGGTCTTGTAGAGTGCTGTCGGGTCCTGGAGTATTCTGTAGGGTTCCAGAGGGGCTCGTAGGGTTCCGTCAAAATCTGAAGGGTTCCCTAGGGGCCCGTAGAGTCCCGTAGATTGCCATAGGGACCTGTAGGGTTGTGTAAGTGCTCGCAGGGGTTGGTAGGAGCTTGTAGGGTGCCATATGTTTCCGGAGGGTTGTGTAGGGTTCCGTAGGGGCCTGTGGTGTTCCCTAAGGGCCTGTAGAGTCTCGTACGGTTCCGTAGGGGCCTGTGGTGTTCCCTAGGGGCCTGTAGAGTCTCGTACAGTTCTGTAGGGTCCTGTAGGTTTCCATAAGCGCCCGCAGAGGTCTGAAGGGGCCCGTACTGTTCCGTGAGGATCCATAGGGCTCCGTAGAGCTTCGTAGGTTCCCTAGAGGCCTCTGGAGTACCGCAGGAGCCAGTAGTGTTCTGTAGGGGCCCGTAGGGTTCCTTCCATAGGGGCTGGCAGTGTTCCGTAGGGGCCTGTAGGGTTGTGTAAGTGCCCGCAGGAGTCTGTAGGAGTCTGTGGGATTCTGTAAGGTTCCGGAGGGTTCTGCAGGGTTCCGTAGGGGCCCGTAGAGTTCCGTAGTGGCTGGTAAAGTTCCCTAGGGCCCTGTACCGTTCCGTAACTGCCTGCAAGGGTCTTTAGGCTTCCGTAGGGGCTGGTAGGGTTCCATAAAGTTCCGTGGGTTCCTGCAGAGTTCTGCAAGTGCCCGCAAGGGCCTGTAGGGGCCCACAGTGTTTCTGCCAGGTTCCGTAGAGTTCCGTAGGGGCCATATTTTTCTGTAGTGGCTGGTAGTATTCCGTAGGGGCCTGTAGGTTTCCGTAGGCACCTACAGTGTTCTGTAGGAGCCCATAGGGTTTTAGTGAGGTTCCGTTGTGTTGCTAAGGGTCTTGTAGAGTGCTGTCGGGTCCTGGAGTATTCTGTAGGGTTCCAGAGGGGCTCGTAGGGTTCCATCGAAATCTATAGGGTTCCCTAGGGGCCCATAGAGTCCCGTAGATTTCCGTAGGGGCCTGTAGGGTTGTGTAAGTGCCCGCAGAAGTCTGTAGGAGTCTGTGGGATTCTGTAAGGTTCCGGAGGGTTCTGCAGGGTTCCGTAGGGACCCGTAGAGTTCCATGGTGGCTGGTAAAGTTCCCTAGGGCCCTGTACCGTTCCGTAACTGCCTGCAAGGGTCTTTAGGCTTCCGTAGGGGCTGGTAGGGTTCCATAAAGTTCTGTGGGTTCCTGCAGAGTTCTGCAATTGCCCGCAAGGGCCTGTAGGGGCCCACAGTGTTTCTGCCAGGTTCCGTAGAGTTCCGTAGGGGCCATATTTTTCTGTAGTGGCTGGTAGTATTCCGTAGGGGCCTGTAGGTTTCCGTAGGCACCTGCAGTGTTCTGTAGGAGCCCATAGGGTTTTAGTGAGGTTCCGTTGTGTTGCTAAGGGTCTTGTAGAGTGCTGTCGGGTCCTGGAGTATTCTGTAGGGTTCCAGAGGGGCTCGTAGGGTTCCATCGAAATCTATAGGGTTCCCTAGGGGCCCATAGAGTCCCGTAGATTTCCGTAGGGGCCTGTAGGGTTGTGTAAGTGCCCGCAGAAGTCTGTAGGAGTCTGTGGGATTCTGTAAGGTTCCGGAGGGTTCTGCAGGGTTCCGTAGGGACCCGTAGAGTTCCATAGTGGCTGGTAAAGTTCCGTAGGGCCCTGTGGGGTTCTGTATGGACCTGTAGGGTTCCGTAGGGGCCTGCAGGGTTCCGCAAGTGCCCGTAGGTGTCTGTACGGGTCTGTAGGGGTCTGTAGGGTTCCGTAGGCACCTGCAGTGTTCTGTAGGAGCCCATAGGGTTTTAGTGAGGTTCCGTTGTGTCGCTAAGGGTCTTGTAGAGTGCTGTCAGGTCCTGGAGTATTCTGTAGGGTTCCAGAGGGGCTGGTAGGGTTCCGTCAAAATCTGAAGGGTTCCCTAGGGGCCCGTAGAGTCCCGTAGATTGCCGTAGGGGCCTCTAGGGTTGTGTAAGTGCCCGCAGGGGTTGGTAGGAGCTTGTAGGGTGCCATATGTTTCCGGAGGGTTGTGTAGGGTTCCGTAGGGGCCTGTGGTGTTCCCTAAGGGCCTGTAGAGTCTCGTACGGTTCCGTAGGGGCCTGTGGTGTTCCCTAGGGGCCTGTAGAGTCTCGTACAGTTCTGTAGGGTCCTGTAGGTTTCCATAAGCGCCCGCAGAGGTCTGAAGGGGCCCGTACTGTTCCGTGAGGATCCATAGGGCTCCGTAGAGCTTCGTAGGTTCCCTAGAGGCCTCTGGAGTACCGCAGGAGCCAGTAGTGTTCTGTAGGGGCCCGTAGGGTTCCTTCCATAGGGGCTGGCAGTGTTCCGTAGGGGCCTGTAGGGTTGTGTAAGTGCCCGCAGGAGTCTGTAGGAGTCTGTGGGATTCTGTAAGGTTCCGGAGGGTTCTGCAGGGTTCCGTAGGGGCCCGTAGAGTTCCGTAGTGGCTGGTAAAGTTCCCTAGGGCCCTGTACCGTTCCGTAACTGCCTGCAAGGGTCTTTAGGCTTCCGTAGGGGCTGGTAGGGTTCCATAAAGTTCCGTGGGTTCCTGCAGAGTTCTGCAAGTGCCCGCAAGGGCCTGTAGGGGCCCACAGTGTTTCTGCCAGGTTCCGTAGAGTTCCGTAGGGGCCATATTTTTCTGTAGTGGCTGGTAGTATTCCGTAGGGGCCTGTAGGTTTCCGTAGGCACCTACAGTGTTCTGTAGGAGCCCATAGGGTTTTAGTGAGGTTCCGTTGTGTTGCTAAGGGTCTTGTAGAGTGCTGTCGGGTCCTGGAGTATTCTGTAGGGTTCCAGAGGGGCTCGTAGGGTTCCATCGAAATCTATAGGGCTCCCTAGGGGCCCATAGAGTCCCGTAGATTTCCGTAGGGACCTGTAGGGTTGTGTAAGTGCCCGCAGAAGTCTGTAGGAGTCTGTGGGATTCTGTAAGGTTCCGGAGGGTTCTGCAGGGTTCCGTAGGGACCCGTAGAGTTCCATGGTGGCTGGTAAAGTTCCCTAGGGCCCTGTACCTTTCCGTAACTGCCTGCAAGGGTCTTTAGGCTTCCGTAGGGGCTGGTAGGGTTCCATAAAGTTCCGTGGGTTCCTGCAGAGTTCTGCAATTGCCCGCAAGGGCCTGTAGGGGCCCACAGTGTTTCTGCCAGGTTCCGTAGAGTTCCGTAGGGGCCATATTTTTCTGTAGTGGCTGGTAGTATTCCGTAGGGGCCTGTAGGTTTCCGTAGGCACCTACAGTGTTCTGTAGGAGCCCATAGGGTTTTAGTGAGGTTCCGTTGTGTTGCTAAGGGTCTTGTAGAGTGCTGTCGGGTCCTGGAGTATTCTGTAGGGTTCCAGAGGGGCTCGTAGGGTTCCATCGAAATCTATAGGGTTCCCTAGGGGCCCATAGAGTCCCGTAGATTTCCGTAGGGGCCTGTAGGGTTGTGTAAGTGCCCGCAGAAGTCTGTAGGAGTCTGTGGGATTCTGTAAGGTTCCGGAGGGTTCTGCAGGGTTCCGTAGGGACCCGTAGAGTTCCATAGTGGCTGGTAAAGTTCCCTAGGGCCCTGTGGGGTTCTGTATGGACCTGTAGGGTTCCGTAGGGGCCTGCAGGGTTCCGTAAGAGCCCGCAGGTGTCTGTAGGGTTCCGTAGGGGTCTGTAGGGTTCCGTAGGCACCTGCAGTATTCTGTAGGAGCCCATAGGGTTTTAGTGAGGTTCCGTTGTGTTGCTAAGGGTCTTGTAGAGTGCTGTCGGGTCCTGGAGTATTCTGTAGGGTTCCAGAGGGCCTTGTAGGGTTCCGTCGAAATCTGAAGGGTTCCCTAGGGGCCCGTAGACTCCCGTAGATTTCCGTAGGGGCCTCTAGGGTTGTGTAAGTGTCCGCAGGGGTTGGTAGGAGCTTGTAGGGTGCCATATGTTTCCGGAGGGTTGTGTAGGGTTCCGTTGGGGCCTGTGGTGTTCCCTAGGGGCCTGTAGAGTCTCGTACAGTTCCGTAGGGTCCTGTAGGTTTCCATAAGAGCCCGCAGAGGTCTGAAGGGGCCCGTACTGTTCCGTAAGGATCCATAGGGTTCCGTAGAGCTTCGTAGGTTCCCTAGAGGCCTCTGGAGTACCGCAGGAGCCAGTACTGTTCTGTAGGGTCCTCTAGGGTTGAGTAAGTGCCCGCAGGAGTCTGTAGGAATCCGTGGGATTCTGTAAGGTTCTGGAGGGTTCTGCAGGGTTCCGTAGGGGCCCCTAGAGTTCCATAGTGGCTGGTAAAGTTCCCTAGGGCCCTGTACCGTTCCGTAACTGCCTGCAAGGGTCTTTAGGCTTCCGTAGGGGCTGGTAGGGTTCCATAAAGTTCCGTGGGTTCCTGCAGAGTTCTGCAAGTGCCCGCAAGGGCCTGTAGGGGCCCACAGTGTTTCTGCCAGGTTCCGTAGAGTTCCGTAGGGGCCATATTTTTCTGTAGTGGCTGGTAGTATTCCGTAGGGGTCTGTAGGTTTCCGTAGGCACCTACAGTGTTCTGTAGGAGCCCATAGGGTTTTAGTGAGGTTCCGTTGTGTTGCTAAGGGTCTTGTAGAGTGCTGTCGGGTCCTGGAGTATTCTGTAGGGTTCCAGAGGGGCTCGTAGGGTTCCATCAAAATCTATAGGGTTCCCTAGGGGCCCATAGAGTCCCGTAGATTTCCGTAGGGGCCTGTAGGGTTGTGTAAGTGCCCGCAGAAGTCTGTAGGAGTCTGTGGGATTCTGTAAGGTTCCGGAGGGTTCTGCAGGGTTCCGTAGGGACCCGTAGAGTTCCATAGTGGCTGGTAAAGTTCCGTAGGGCCCTGTGGGGTTCTGTATGGACCTGTAGGGTTCCGTAGGGGCCTGCAGGGTTCCGCAAGTGCCCGTAGGTGTCTGTACGGGTCTGTAGGGGTCTGTAGGGTTCCGTAGGCACCTGCAGTGTTCTGTAGGAGCCCATAGGGTTTTAGTGAGGTTCCGTTGTGTCGCTAAGGGTCTTGTAGAGTGCTGTCAGGTCCTGGAGTATTCTGTAGGGTTCCAGAGGGGCTGGTAGGGTTCCGTCGAAATCTGAAGGGTTCCCTAGGGGCCCGTAGAGTCCCGTAGATTGCCGTAGGGGCCTCTAGGGTTGTGTAAGTGCCCGCAGGGGTTGGTAGGAGCTTGTAGGGTGCCATATGTTTCCGGAGGGTTGTGTAGGGTTCCGTAGGGGCCTGTGGTGTTCCCTAAGGGCCTGTAGAGTCTCGTACGGTTCCGTAGGTGCCTGTGGTGTTCCCTAGGGGCCTGTAGAGTCTCGTACAGTTCTGTAGGGTCCTGTAGGTTTCCATAAGCGCCCGCAGAGGTCTGAAGGGGCCCGTACTGTTCCGTGAGGATCCATAGGGCTCCGTAGAGCTTCGTAGGTTCCCTAGAGGCCTCTGGAGTACCGCAGGAGCCAGTAGTGTTCTGTAGGGGCCCGTAGGGTTCCTTCCATAGGGGCTGGCAGTGTTCCGTAGGGGCCTGTAGGGTTGTGTAAGTGCCCGCAGGAGTCTGTAGGAGTCTGTGGGATTCTGTAAGGTTCCGGAGGGTTCTGCAGGGTTCCGTAGGGACCCGTAGAGTTCCGTAGTGGCTGGTAAAGTTCCGTAGGGCCCTGTGGGGTTCTGTATGGACCTGTAGGGTTCCGTAGGGGCCTGCAGGGTTCCGTAAGAGCCCGCAGGTGTCTGTAGGGTTCCGTAGGGGTCTGTAGGGTTCCGTAGGCACCTGCAGTATTCTGTAGGAGCCCATAGGGTTTTAGTGAGGTTCCGTTGTGTTGCTAAGGGTCTTGTAGAGTGCTGTCGGGTCCTGGAGTATTCTGTAGGGTTCCAGAGGGCCTTGTAGGGTTCCGTCGAAATCTGAAGGGTTCCCTAGGGGCCCGTAGAGTCCCGTAGATTTCCGTAGGGGCCTCTAGGGTTGTGTAAGTGCCCGCAGGGGTTGGTAGGAGCTTGTAGGGTGCCATATGTTTCCGGAGGGTTGTGTAGGGTTCCGTTGGGGCCTGTGGTGTTCCCTAGGGGCCTGTAGAGTCTCGTACAGTTCCGTAGGGTCCTGTAGGTTTCCATAAGAGCCCGCAGAGGTCTGAAGGGGCCCGTACTGTTCCGTAAGGATCCATAGGGTTCCGTAGAGCTTCGTAGGTTCCCTAGAGGCCTCTGGAGTACCGCAGGAGCCAGTAGTGTTCCGTAGGGTCCTCTAGGGTTGAGTAAGTGCCCGCAGGAGTCTGTAGGAATCCGTGGGATTCTGTAAGGTTCTGGAGGGTTCTGCAGGGTTCCGTAGGGGCCCGTAGAGTTCCATAGTGGCTGGTAAAGTTCCCTAGGGCCCTGTGGGGTTCTGTATGGACCTGTAGGGTTCCGTAGGGGCCTGCAGGGTTCCGCAAGTGCCCGTAGGTGTCTGTACGGGTCTGTAGGGGTCTGTAGGGTTCCGTAGGCACCTGCAGTGTTCTGTAGGAGCCCATAGGGTTTTAGTGAGGTTCCGTTGTGTCGCTAAGGGTCTTGTAGAGTGCTGTCAGGTCCTGGAGTATTCTGTAGGGTTCCAGAGGGGCTGGTAGGGTTCCGTCAAAATCTGAAGGGTTCCCTAGGGGCCCGTAGAGTCCCGTAGATTGCCGTAGGGGCCTCTAGGGTTGTGTAAGTGCCCGCAGGGGTTGGTAGGAGCTTGTAGGGTGCCATATGTTTCCGGAGGGTTGTGTAGGGTTCCGTAGGGGCCTGTGGTGTTCCCTAAGGGCCTGTAGAGTCTCGTACGGTTCCGTAGGGGCCTGTGGTGTTCCCTAGGGGCCTGTAGAGTCTCGTACAGTTCTGTAGGGTCCTGTAGGTTTCCATAAGCGCCCGCAGAGGTCTGAAGGGGCCCGTACTGTTCCGTGAGGATCCATAGGGCTCCGTAGAGCTTCGTAGGTTCCCTAGAGGCCTCTGGAGTACCGCAGGAGCCAGTAGTGTTCTGTAGGGGCCCGTAGGGTTCCTTCCATAGGGGCTGGCAGTGTTCCGTAGGGGCCTGTAGGGTTGTGTAAGTGCCCGCAGGAGTCTGTAGGAGTCTGTGGGATTCTGTAAGGTTCCGGAGGGTTCTGCAGGGTTCCGTAGGGGCCCGTAGAGTTCCGTAGTGGCTGGTAAAGTTCCCTAGGGCCCTGTACCGTTCCGTAACTGCCTGCAAGGGTCTTTAGGCTTCCGTAGGGGCTGGTAGGGTTCCATAAAGTTCCGTGGGTTCCTGCAGAGTTCTGCAAGTGCCCGCAAGGGCCTGTAGGGGCCCACAGTGTTTCTGCCAGGTTCCGTAGAGTTCCGTAGGGGCCATATTTTTCTGTAGTGGCTGGTAGTATTCCGTAGGGGTCTGTAGGTTTCCGTAGGCACCTACAGTGTTCTGTAGGAGCCCATAGGGTTTTAGTGAGGTTCCGTTGTGTTGCTAAGGGTCTTGTAGAGTGCTGTCGGGTCCTGGAGTATTCTGTAGGGTTCCAGAGGGGCTCGTAGGGTTCCATCGAAATCTATAGGGTTCCCTAGGGGCCCATAGAGTCCCGTAGATTTCCGTAGGGACCTGTAGGGTTGTGTAAGTGCCCGCAGAAGTCTGTAGGAGTCTGTGGGATTCTGTAAGGTTCCGGAGGGTTCTGCAGGGTTCCGTAGGGACCCGTAGAGTTCCATGGTGGCTGGTAAAGTTCCCTAGGGCCCTGTACCGTTCCGTAACTGCCTGCAAGGGTCTTTAGGCTTCCGTAGGGGCTGGTAGGGTTCCATAAAGTTCCGTGGGTTCCTGCAGAGTTCTGCAATTGCCCGCAAGGGCCTGTAGGGGCCCACAGTGTTTCTGCCAGGTTCCGTAGAGTTCCGTAGGGGCCATATTTTTCTGTAGTGGCTGGTAGTATTCCGTAGGGGCCTGTAGGTTTCCATAGGCACCTACAGTGTTCTGTAGGAGCCCATAGGGTTTTAGTGAGGTTCCGTTGTGTTGCTAAGGGTCTTGTAGAGTGCTGTCGGGTCCTGGAGTATTCTGTAGGGTTCCAGAGGGGCTCGTAGGGTTCCATCGAAATCTATAGGGTTCCCTAGGGGCCCATAGAGTCCCGTAGATTTCCGTAGGGGCCTGTAGGGTTGTGTAAGTGCCCGCAGAAGTCTGTAGGAGTCTGTGGGATTCTGTAAGGTTCCGGAGGGTTCTGCAGGGTTCCGTAGGGACCCGTAGAGTTCCATAGTGGCTGGTAAAGTTCCGTAGGGCCCTGTGGGGTTCTGTATGGACCTGTAGGGTTCCGTAGGGGCCTGCAGGGTTCCGCAAGTGCCCGTAGGTGTCTGTACGGGTCTGTAGGGGTCTGTAGGGTTCCGTAGGCACCTGCAGTGTTCTGTAGGAGCCCATAGGGTTTTAGTGAGGTTCCGTTGTGTCGCTAAGGGTCTTGTAGACTGCTGTCAGGTCCTGGAGTATTCTGTAGGGTTCCAGAGGGGCTGGTAGGGTTCCGTCAAAATCTGAAGGGTTCCCTAGGGGCCCGTAGAGTCCCGTAGATTGCCGTAGGGGCCTCTAGGGTTGTGTAAGTGCCCGCAGGGGTTGGTAGGAGCTTGTAGGGTGCCATATGTTTCCGGAGGGTTGTGTAGGGTTCCGTAGGGGCCTGTGGTGTTCCCTAAGGGCCTGTAGAGTCTCGTACAGTTCCGTAGGGGCCTGTGGTGTTCCCTAGGGTCCTGTAGAGTTACGTACAGTTCTGTAGGGTCCTGTAGGTTTCCATAAGCGCCCGCAGAGGTCTGAAGGGGCCCGTACTGTTCCGTGAGGATCCATAGGGCTCCGTAGAGCTTCGTAGGTTCCCTAGAGGCCTCTGGAGTACCGCAGGAGCCAGTAGTGTTCTGTAGGGGCCCGTAGGGTTCCTTCCATAGGGGCTGGCAGTGTTCCGTAGGGGCCTGTAGGGTTGTGTAAGTGCCCGCAGGAGTCTGTAGGAGTCTGTGGGATTCTGTAAGGTTCCGGAGGGTTCTGCAGGGTTCCGTAGGGGCCCGTAGAGTTCCGTAGTGGCTGGTAAAGTTCCCTAGGGCCCTGTACCGTTCCGTAACTGCCTGCAAGGGTCTTTAGGCTTCCGTAGGGGCTGGTAGGGTTCCATAAAGTTCCGTGGGTTCCTGCAGAGTTCTGCAAGTGCCCGCAAGGGCCTGTAGGGGCCCACAGTGTTTCTGCCAGGTTCCGTAGAGTTCCGTAGGGGCCATATTTTTCTGTAGTGGCTGGTAGTATTCCGTAGGGGACTGTAGGTTTCCGTAGGCACCTACAGTGTTCTGTAGGAGCCCATAGGGTTTTAGTGAGGTTCCGTTGTGTTGCTAAGGGTCTTGTAGAGTGCTGTCGGGTCCTGGAGTATTCTGTAGGGTTCCAGAGGGGCTCGTAGGGTTCCATCGAAATCTATAGGGTTCCCTAGGGGCCCATAGAGTCCCGTAGATTTCCGTAGGGACCTGTAGGGTTGTGTAAGTGCCCGCAGAAGTCTGTAGGAGTCTGTGGGATTCTGTAAGGTTCCGGAGGGTTCTGCAGGGTTCCGTAGGGACCCGTAGAGTTCCATAGTGGCTGGTAAAGTTCCCTAGGGCCCTGTACCGTTCCGTAACTGCCTGCAAGGGTCTTTAGGCTTCCGTAGGGGCTGGTAGGGTTCCATAAAGTTCCGTGGGTTCCTGCAGAGTTCTGCAAGTGCCCGCAAGGGCCTGTAGGGGCCCACAGTGTTTCTGCCAGGTTCCGTAGAGTTCCGTAGGGGCCATATTTTTCTGTAGTGGCTGGTAGTATTCCGTAGGGGTCTGTAGGTTTCCGTAGGCACCTACAGTGTTCTGTAGGAGCCCATAGGGTTTTAGTGAGGTTCCGTTGTGTTGCTAAGGGTCTTGTAGAGTGCTGTCGGGTCCTGGAGTATTCTGTAGGGTTCCAGAGGGGCTCGTAGGGTTCCATCGAAATCTATAGGGTTCCCTAGGGGCCCATAGAGTCCCGTAGATTTCCGTAGGGGCCTGTAGGGTTGTGTAAGTGCCCGCAGAAGTCTGTAGGAGTCTGTGGGATTCTCTAAGGTTCCGGAGGGTTCTGCAGGGTTCCGTAGGGACCCGTAGAGTTCCATAGTGGCTGGTAAAGTTCCGTAGGGCCCTGTGGGGTTCTGTATGGACCTGTAGGGTTCCGTAGGGGCCTGCAGGGTTCCGCAAGTGCCCGTAGGTGTCTGTACGGGTCTGTAGGGGTCTGTAGGGTTCCGTAGGCACCTGCAGTGTTCTGTAGGAGCCCATAGGGTTTTAGTGAGGTTCCGTTGTGTCGCTAAGGGTCTTGTAGAGTGCTGTCAGGTCCTGGAGTATTCTGTAGGGTTCCAGAGGGGCTGGTAGGGTTCCGTCAAAATCTGAAGGGTTCCCTAGGGGCCCGTAGAGTCCCGTAGATTGCCGTAGGGGCCTCTAGGGTTGTGTAAGTGCCCGCAGGGGTTGGTAGGAGCTTGTAGGGTGCCATATGTTTCCGGAGGGTTGTGTAGGGTTCCGTAGGGGCCTGTGGTGTTCCCTAAGGGCCTGTAGAGTCTCGTACAGTTCCGTAGGGGCCTGTGGTGTTCCCTAGGGGCCTGTAGAGTCTCGTACAGTTCTGTAGGGTCCTGTAGGTTTCCATAAGCGCCCGCAGAGGTCTGAAGGGGCCCGTACTGTTCCGTGAGGATCCATAGGGCTCCGTAGAGCTTCGTAGGTTCCCTAGAGGCCTCTGGAGTACCGCAGGAGCCAGTAGTGTTCTGTAGGGGCCCGTAGGGTTCCTTCCATAGGGGCTGGCAGTGTTCCGTAGGGGCCTGTAGGGTTGTGTAAGTGCCCGCAGGAGTCTGTAGGAGTCTGTGGGATTCTGTAAGGTTCTGGAGGGTTCTGCAGGGTTCCGTAGGGGCCCGTAGAGTTCCATAGTGGCTGGTAAAGTTCCCTAGGGCCCTGTACCGTTCCGTAACTGCCTGCAAGGGTCTTTAGGCTTCCGTAGGGGCTGGTAGGGTTCCATAAAGTTCCGTGGGTTCCTGCAGAGTTCTGCAAGTGCCCGCAAGGGCCTGTAGGGGCCCACAGTGTTTCTGCCAGGTTCCGTAGAGTTCCGTAGGGGCCATATTTTTCTGTAGTGGCTGGTAGTATTCCGTAGGGGTCTGTAGGTTTCCGTAGGCACCTACAGTGTTCTGTAGGAGCCCATAGGGTTTTAGTGAGGTTCCGTTGTGTTGCTAAGGGTCTTGTAGAGTGCTGTCGGGTCCTGGAGTATTCTGTAGGGTTCCAGAGGGCCTTGTAGGGTTCCGTCAAAATCTGAAGGGTTCCCTAGGGGCTCGTAGAGTCCCATAGATTTCCGTAGGGGCCTGTAGGGTTGTGTAAGTGCCGCAGAAGTCTGTAGGAGTCTGTGGGATTCTTTAAGGTTCCGGAGGGTTCTGCAGGGTTCCGTAGGGACCCGTAGAGTTCCATAGTGGCTGGTAAAGTTCCGTAGGGCCCTGTGGGGTTCTGTATGGACCTGTAGGGTTCCGTAGGGGCCTGCAGGGTTCCGTAAGTGCCCGTAGGTGTCTGTACGGGTCTGTAGGGGTCTGTAGGGTTCCGTAGGCACCTGCAGTGTTCTGTAGGAGCCCATAGGGTTTTAGTGAGGTTCCGTTGTGTTGCTAAGGGTCTTGTAGAGTGCTGTCGGGTCCTGGAGTATTCTGTAGGGTTCCAGAGGGGCTCGTAGGGTTCCATCGAAATCTATAGGGTTCCCTAGGGGCCCATAGAGTCCCGTAGATTTCCGTAGGGACCTGTAGGGTTGTGTAAGTGCCCGCAGAAGTCTGTAGGAGTCTGTGGGATTCTGTAAGGTTCCGGAGGGTTCTGCAGGGTTCCGTAGGGACCCGTAGAGTTCCATAGTGGCTTGTAAAGTTCCGTAGGGCCCTGTGGGGTTCTGTATGGACCTGTAGGGTTCCGTAGGGGCCTGCAGGGTTCCGCAAGTGCCCGTAGGTGTCTGTACGGGTCTGTAGGGGTCTGTAGGGTTCCGTAGGCACCTGCAGTGTTCTGTAGGAGCCCATAGGGTTTTAGTGAGGTTCCGTTGTGTTGCTAAGGGTCTTGTAGAGTGCTGTCGGGTCCTGGAGTATTCTGTAGGGTTCCAGAGGGGCTCGTAGTGTTCCGTCAAAATCTGAAGGGTTCCCTAGGGGCCCGTAGAGTCCCGTAGATTGCCGTAGGGGCCTGTAGGGTTGTGTAAGTGCCCGCAGGGGTTGGTAGGAGCTTGTAGGGTGCCATATGTTTCCGGAGGGTTGTGTAGGGTTCCGTAGGGGCCTGTGGTGTTCCCTAAGGGCCTGTAGAGTCTCGTACGGTTCCGTAGGGGCCTGTGGTGTTCCCTAGGGGCCTGTAGAGTCTCGTACAGTTCCGTAGGGTCCTGTAGGTTTCCATAAGCGCCCGCAGAGGTCTGAAGGGGCCCGTACTGTTCCGTGAGGATCCATAGGGCTCCGTAGAGCTTCGTAGGTTCCCTAGAGGCCTCTGGAGTACCGCAGGAGCCAGTAGTGTTCTGTAGGGGCCCGTAGGGTTCCTTCCATAGGGGCTGGCAGTGTTCCGTAGGGGCCTGTAGGGTTGTGTAAGTGCCCGCAGGAGTCTGTAGGAGTCTGTGGGATTCTGTAAGGTTCCGGAGGGTTCTGCAGGGTTCCGTAGGGACCCGTAGAGTTCCGTAGTGGCTGGTAAAGTTCCCTAGGGCCCTGTGGGGTTCTGTATGGACCTGTAGGGTTCCGTAGGGGCCTGCAGGGTTCTGTAAGTGCCCGCAGGTGTCTGTAGGGTTCCATAGGGGTCTGTAGGGTTCCGTAGGCACCTGCAGTATTCTGTAGGAGCCCATAGGGTTTTAGTGAGGTTCCGTTGTGTTGCTAAGGGTCTTGTAGAGTGCTGTCGGGTCCTGGAGTATTCTGTAGGGTTCCAGAGGGCCTTGTAGGGTTCCGTCGAAATCTGAAGGGTTCCCTAGGGGCCCGTAGAGTCCCGTAGATTTCCGTAGGGGCCTCTAGGGTTGTGTAAGTGCCCGCAGGGGTTGGTAGGAGCTTGTAGGGTGCCATATGTTTCCGGAGGGTTGTGTAGGGTTCCGTTGGGGCCTGTGGTGTTCCCTAGGGGCCTGTAGAGTCTCGTACGGTTCCGTAGGGTCCTGTAGGTTTCCATAAGGGCCCGCAGAGGTCTGAAGTGGCCCGTACTGTTCCGTAAGGATCCATAGGGTTCCGTAGAGCTTCGTAGGTTCCCTAGAGGCCTCTGGAGTACCGCAGGAGCCAGTAGTGTTCCGTAGGGTCCTCTAGGGTTGAGTAAGTGCCCGCAGGAGTCTGTAGGAATCCGTGGGATTCTGTAAGGTTCTGGAGGGTTCTGCAGGGTTCCGTAGGGGCCCGTAGAGTTCCATAGTGGCTGGTAAAGTTCCCTAGGGCCCTGTACCGTTCCGTAACTGCCTGCAAGGGTCTTTAGGCTTCCGTAGGGGCTGGTAGGGTTCCATAAAGTTCCGTGGGTTCCTGCAGAGTTCTGCAAGTGCCCGCAAGGGCCTGTAGGGGCCCACAGTGTTTCTGCCAGGTTCCGTAGAGTTCCGTAGGGGCCATATTTTTCTGTAGTGGCTGGTAGTATTCCGTAGGGGTCTGTAGGTTTCCGTAGGCACCTACAGTGTTCTGTAGGAGCCCATAGGGTTTTAGTGAGGTTCCGTTGTGTTGCTAAGGGTCTTGTAGAGTGCTGTCGGGTCCTGGAGTATTCTGTAGGGTTCCAGAGGGGCTCGTAGGGTTCCGTCAAAATCTGAAGGGTTCCCTAGGGGCCCGTAGAGTCCCGTAGATTGCCGTAGGGGCCTGTAGGGTTGTGTAAGTGCCCGCAGGGGTTGGTAGGAGCTTGTAGGGTGCCATATGTTTCCGGAGGGTTGTGTAGGGTTCTGTAGGGGCCTGTGGTGTTCCCTAAGGGCCTGTAGAGTCTCGTACGGTTCCGTAGGGGCCTGTGGTGTTCCCTAGGGTCCTGTAGAGTCTCGTACAGTTCCGTAGGGTCCTGTAGGTTTCCATAAGTGCCCGCAGAGGTCTGAAGGGGCCCGTACTGTTCCGTGAGGATCCATAGGGCTCCGTAGAGCTTCGTAGGTTCCCTAGAGGCCTCTGGAGTACCGCAGGAGCCAGTAGTGTTCCGTAGGGTCCTCTAGGGTTGAGTAAGTGCCCGCAGGAGTCTGTAGGAATCCGTGGGATTCTGTAAGGTTCTGGAGGGTTCTGCAGGGTTCCGTAGGGGCCCGTAGAGTTCCATAGTGGCTGGTAAAGTTCCCTAGGGCCCTGTACCGTTCCGTAACTGCCTGCAAGGGTCTTTAGGCTTCCGTAGGGGCTGGTAGGGTTCCATAAAGTTCCGTGGGTTCCTGCAGAGTTCTGCAAGTGCCCGCAAGGGCCTGTAGGGGCCCACAGTGTTTCTGCCAGGTTCCGTAGAGTTCCGTAGGGGCCATATTTTTCTGTAGTGGCTGGTAGTATTCCGTAGGGGTCTGTAGGTTTCCGTAGGCACCTACAGTGTTCTGTAGGAGCCCATAGGGTTTTAGTGAGGTTCCGTTGTGTTGCTAAGGGTCTTGTAGAGTGCTGTCGGGTCCTGGAGTATTCTGTAGGGTTCCAGAGGGCCTTGTAGGGTTCCGTCAAAATCTGAAGGGTTCCCTAGGGGCTCGTAGAATCCCGTAGATTTCCGTAGGGGCCTGTAGGGTTGTGTAAGTGCCCGCAGAAGTCTGTAGGAGTCTGTGGGATTCTCTAAGGTTCCGGAGGGTTCTGCAGGGTTCCGTAGGGACCCGTAGAGTTCCATAGTGGCTGGTAAAGTTCCGTAGGGCCCTGTGGGGATCTGTATGGACCTGTAGAGTTCCATAGTGGCTGGTAAAGTTCCGTAGGGCCCTGTGGGGTTCTGTATGGACCTGTAGGGTTCCGTAGGGGCCTGCAGGGTTCCGCAAGTGCCCGTAGGTGTCTGTACGGGTCTGTAGGGGTCTGTAGGGTTCCGTAGGCACCTGCAGTGTTCTGTAGGAGCCCATAGGGTTTTAGTGAGGTTCCGTTGTGTTGCTAAGGGTCTTGTAGAGTGCTGTCGGGTCCTGGAGTATTCTGTAGGGTTCCAGAGGGCCTTGTAGGGTTCCGTCAAAATCTGAAGGGTTCCCTAGGGGCTCGTAGAATCCCGTAGATTTCCGTAGGGGCCTGTAGGGTTGTGTAAGTGCCCGCAGAAGTCTGTAGGAGTCTGTGGGATTCTGTAAGGTTCCGGAGGGTTCTGCAGGGTTCCGTAGGGACCCGTAGAGTTCCATAGTGGCTTGTAAAGTTCCGTAGGGCCCTGTGGGGTTCTGTATGGACCTGTAGGGTTCCGTAGGGGCCTGCAGGGTTCCGCAAGTGCCCGTAGGTGTCTGTACGGGTCTGTAGGGGTCTGTAGGGTTCCGTAGGCACCTGCAGTGTTCTGTAGGAGCCCATAGGGTTTTAGTGAGGTTCCGTTGTGTTGCTAAGGGTCTTGTAGAGTGCTGTCGGGTCCTGGAGTATTCTGTAGGGTTCCAGAGGGGCTCGTAGGGTTCCGTCGAAATCTGAAGGGTTCCCTAGGGGCCCGTAGAGTCCCGTAGATTGCCGTAGGGGCCTGTAGGGTTGTGTAAGTGCCCGCAGGGGTTGGTAGGAGCTTGTAGGGTGCCATATGTTTCCGGAGGGTTGTGTAGGGTTCCGTAGGGGCCTGTGGTGTTCCCTAAGGGCCTGTAGAGTCTCGTACGGTTCCGTAGGGGCCTGTGGTGTTCCCTAGGGGCCTGTAGAGTCTCGTACAGTTCCGTAGGGTCCTGTAGGTTTCCATAAGCGCCCGCAGAGGTCTGAAGGGGCCCGTACTGTTCCATGAGGATCCATAGGGTTCCGTAGAGCTTCGTAGGTTCCCTAGAGGCCTCTGGAGTACCGCAGGAGCCAGTAGTGTTCTGTAGGGGCCCGTAGGGTTCCTTCCATAGGGGCTGGCAGTGTTCCGTAGGGGCCTGTAGGGTTGTGTAAGTGCCCGCAGGAGTCTGTAGGAGTCTGTGGGATTCTGTAAGGTTCCGGAGGGTTCTGCAGGGTTCCGTAGGGACCCGTAGAGTTCCGTAGTGGCTGGTAAAGTTCCCTAGGGCCCTGTGGGGTTCTGTATGGACCTGTAGGGTTCCGTAGGGGCCTGCAGGGTTCCGTAAGTGCCCGCAGGTGTCTGTAGGGTTTCGTAGGGGTCTGTAGGTTTCCGTAGGCACCTGCAGTATTCTGTAGGAGCCCATAGGGTTTTAGTGAGGTTCCGTTGTGTTGCTAAGGGTCTTGTAGAGTGCTGTCGGGTCCTGGAGTATTCTGTAGGGTTCCAGAGGGCCTTGTAGGGTTCCGTCGAAATCTGAAGGGTTCCCTAGGGGCCCGTAGACTCCCGTAGATTTCCGTAGGGGCCTGTAGGGTTGTGTAAGTGCCCGCAGGGGTTGGTAGGAGCTTGTAGGGTGCCATATGTTTCCGGAGGGCTGTGTAGGGTTCCGTAGGGGCCTGTGGTGTTCCCTAGGGGCCTGTAGAGTCTCGTACAGTTCCGTAGGGTCCTGTAGGTTTCCATAAGCGCCCGCAGAGGTCTGAAGGGGCCCGTACTGTTCCGTGAGGATCCATAGGGCTCCGTGGAGCTTCGTAGGTTCCCTAGAGGCCTCTGGAGTACCGCAGGAGCCAGTAGTGTTCTGTAGGGGCCCGTAGGGTTCCTTCCATAGGAGCTGGCAGTGTTAGGTAGGGGCCTGTAGGGTTGAGTAAGTGCCCGCAGAAGTCTGTAGGAGTCTGTGGGATTCTGTAAGGTTCCGGAGGGTTCTGCAGGGTTCCGTAGGGACCCGTAGAGTTCCGTAGTGGCTGGTAAAGTTCCCTAGGGCCCTGTGGGGTTCTGTATGGACCTGTAGGGTTCCGTAGGGGCCTGCAGGGTTCCCTAAGTGCCCGCAGGTGTCTGTAGGGTTCCATAGGGGTCTGTAGGGTTCCGTAGGCACCTGCAGTATTCTGTAGGAGCCCATAGGGTTTTAGTGAGGTTCCGTTGTGTTGCTAAGGGTCTTGTAGAGTGCTGTCGGGTCCTGGAGTATTCTGTAGGGTTCCAGAGGGCCTTGTAGGGTTCCGTCGAAATCTGAAGGGTTCCCTAGGGGCCCGTAGACTCCCGTAGATTTCCGTAGGGGCCTCTAGGGTTGTGTAAGTGCCCGCAGGGGTTGGTAGGAGCTTGTAGGGTGCCATATGTTTCCAGAGGGTTGTGTAGGGTTCCGTTGGGGCCTGTGGTGTTCCCTAAGGGCCTGTAGAGTCTCGTACAGTTCCGTAGGGGCCTGTGGTGTTCCCTAGGGGCCTGTAGAGTCTCGTACAGTTCTGTAGGGTCCTGTAGGTTTCCATAAGCGCCCGCAGAGGTCTGAAGGGGCCCGTACTGTTCCGTGAGGATCCATAGGGTTCCGTAGAGCTTCGTAGGTTCCCTAGAGGCCTCTGGAGTACCGCAGGAGCCAGTAGTGTTCTGTAGGGGCCCGTAGGGTTCCTTCCATAGGGGCTGGCAGTGTTCCGTAGGGGCCTGTAGGGTTGTGTAAGTGCCCGCAGGAGTCTGTAGGAGTCTGTGGGATTCTGTAAGGTTCCGGAGGGTTCTGCAGGGTTTTGTAGGGACCCGTAGAGTTCCATAGTGGCTGGTAAAGTTCCGTAGGGCCCTGTGGGGATCTGTATGGACCTGTAGAGTTCCATAGTGGCTGGTAAAGTTCCGTAGGGCCCTGTGGGGTTCTGTATGGACCTGTAGGGTTCCGTAGGGGCCTGCAGGGTTCCGCAAGTGCCCGTAGGTGTCTGTACGGGTCTGTAGGGGTCTGTAGGGTTCTGTAGGCACCTGCAGTGTTCTGTAGGAGCCCATAGGGTTTTAGTGAGGTTCCGTTGTGTTGCTAAGGGTCTTGTAGAGTGCTGTCGGGTCCTGGAGTATTCTGTAGGGTTCCAGAGGGGCTCGTAGGGTTTCGTCGAAATCTGTAGGCTTCCCTAGGGGCCCGTAGAGTCCCGTAGATTTCCGTAGGGGCCTGTAGGGTTGTGTAAGTGCCCGCAGGGGTTGGTAGGAGCTTGTAGGGTGCCATATGTTTCCGGAGGGTTGTGTAGGGTTCCGTAGGGGCCTGTGGTGTTCCCTAAGGGCCTGTAGAGTCTCGTACGGTTCCGTAGGGGCCTGTGGTGTTCCCTAGGGGTCTGTAGAGTCTCATACAGTTCCGTAGGGTCCTGTAGGTTTCCATAAGTGCCCGCAGAGGTCTGAAGGGGCCCGTACTGTTCCGTGAGGATCCATAGGGCTCCGTAGAGCTTCGTAGGTTCCCTAGAGGCCTCTGGAGTACCGCAGGAGCCAGTAGTGTTCCGTAGGGTCCTCTAGGGTTGAGTAAGTGCCCGCAGGAGTCTGTAGGAATCCGTGGGATTCTGTAAGGTTCTGGAGGGTTCTGCAGGGTTCCGTAGGGACCCGTAGAGTTCCATAGTGGCTGGTAAAGTTCCCTAGGGCCCTGTACCGTTCCGTAACTGCCTGCAAGGGTCTTTAGGCTTCCGTAGGGGCTGGTAGGGTTCCATAAAGTTCCGTGGGTTCCTGCAGAGTTCTGCAAGTGCCCGCAAGGGCCTGTAGGGGCCCACAGTGTTTCTGCCAGGTTCCGTAGAGTTCCGTAGGGGCCATATTTTTCTGTAGTGGCTGGTAGTATTCTGTAGGGGTCTGTAGGTTTCCGTAGGCACCTACAGTGTTCTGTAGGAGCCCATAGGGTTTTAGTGAGGTTCCGTTGTGTTGCTAAGGGTCTTGTAGAGTGCTGTCGGGTCCTGGAGTATTCTGTAGGGTTCCAGAGGGCCTTGTAGGGTTCCGTCAAAATCTGAAGGGTTCCCTAGGGGCTCGTAGAATCCCGTAGATTTCCGTAGGGGCCTGTAGGGTTGTATAAGTGCCCGCAGAAGTCTGTAGGAGTCTGTGGGATTCTCTAAGGTTCCGGAGGGTTCTGCAGGGTTCCGTAGGGACCCGTAGAGTTCCATAGTGGCTTGTAAAGTTCCGTAGGGCCCTGTGGGGTTCTGTATGGACCTGTAGGGTTCCGTAGGGGCCTGCAGGGTTCCGCAAGTGCCCGTAGGTGTCTGTACGGGTCTGTAGGGGTCTGTAGGGTTCCGTAGGCACCTGCAGTGTTCTGTAGGAGCCCATAGGGTTTTAGTGAGGTTCCGTTGTGTTGCTAAAGGTCTTGTAGAGTGCTGTCGGGTCCTGGAGTATTCTGTAGGGTTCCAGAGGGGCTCGTAGGGTTCCGTCAAAATCTGAAGGGTTCCCTAGGGGCCCGTAGAGTCCCGTAGATTGCCGTAGGGGCCTGTAGGGTTGTGTAAGTGCCCGCAGGGGTTGGTAGGAGCTTGTAGGGTGCCATATGTTTCCGGAGGGTTGTGTAGGGTTCCGTAGGGGCCTGTGGTGTTCCCTAAGGGCCTGTAGAGTCTCGTACGGTTCCGTAGGGGCCTGTGGTGTTCCCTAGGGGCCTGTGGTGTTCCCTAGGGGCCTGTAGAGTCTCGTACAGTTCCGTAGGGTCCTGTAGGTTTCCATAAGCGCCCGCAGAGGTCTGAAGGGGCCCGTACTGTTCCGTGAGGATCCATAGGGCTCCGTAGAGCTTCGTAGGTTCCCTAGAGGCCTCTGGAGTACCGCAGGAGCCAGTAGTGTTCTGTAGGGGCCCGTAGGGTTCCTTCCATAGGGGCTGGCAGTGTTCCGTAGGGGCCTGTAGGGTTGTGTAAGTGCCCGCAGGAGTCTGTAGGAGTCTGTGGGATTCTGTAAGGTTCCGGAGGGTTCTGCAGGGTTCCGTAGGGACCCGTAGAGTTCCGTAGTGGCTGGTAAAGTTCCCTAGGGCCCTGTGGGGTTCTGTATGGACCTGTAGGGTTCCGTAGGGGCCTGCAGGGTTCCGTAAGTGCCCGCAGGTGTCTGTAGGGTTTCGTAGGGGTCTGTAGGTTTCCGTAGGCACCTGCAGTATTCTGTAGGAGCCCATAGGGTTTTAGTGAGGTTCCGTTGTGTTGCTAAGGGTCTTGTAGAGTGCTGTCGGGTCCTGGAGTATTCTGTAGGGTTCCAGAGGGCCTTGTAGGGTTCCGTCGAAATCTGAAGGGTTCCCTAGGGGCCCGTAGACTCCCGTAGATTTCCGTAGGGGCCTCTAGGGTTGTGTAAGTGCCCGCAGGGGTTGGTAGGAGCTTGTAGGGTGCCATATGTTTCCGGAGGGTTGTGTAGGGTTCCGTAGGGGCCTGTGGTGTTCCCTAGGGGCCTGTAGAGTCTCGTACAGTTCCGTAGGGTCCTGTAGGTTTCCATAAGCGCCCGCAGAGGTCTGAAGGGGCCCGTACTGTTCCGTGAGGATCCATAGGGCTCCGTAGAGCTTCGTAGGTTCCCTAGAGGCCTCTGGAGTACCGCAGGAGCCAGTAGTGTTCTGTAGGGGCCCGTAGGGTTCCTTCCATAGGAGCTGGCAGTGTTAGGTAGGGGCCTGTAGGGTTGAGTAAGTGCCCGCAGAAGTCTGTAGGAGTCTGTGGGATTCTGTAAGGTTCCGGAGGGTTCTGCAGGGTTCCGTAGGGACCCGTAGAGTTCCGTAGTGGCTGGTAAAGTTCCCTAGGGCCCTGTGGGGTTCTGTATGGACCTGTAGGGTTCCGTAGGGGCCTGCAGGGTTCCCTAAGTGCCCGCAGGTGTCTGTAGGGTTCCATAGGGGTCTGTAGGGTTCCGTAGGCACCTGCAGTATTCTGTAGGAGCCCATAGGGTTTTAGTGAGGTTCCGTTGTGTTGCTAAGGGTCTTGTAGAGTGCTGTCGGGTCCTGGAGTATTCTGTAGGGTTCCAGAGGGCCTTGTAGGGTTCCGTCGAAATCTGAAGGGTTCCCTAGGGGCCCGTAGACTCCCGTAGATTTCCGTAGGGGCCTCTAGGGTTGTGTAAGTGCCCGCAGGGGTTGGTAGGAGCTTGTAGGGTGCCATATGTTTCCGGAGGGTTGTGTAGGGTTCCGTTGGGGCCTGTGGTGTTCCCTAAGGGCCTGTAGAGTCTCGTACGGTTCGGTAGGGGCCTGTGGTGTTCCCTAGGGGCCTGTAGAGTCTCGTACAGTTCTGTAGGGTCCTGTAGGTTTCCATAAGCGCCCGCAGAGGTCTGAAGGGGCCCGTACTGTTCCGTGAGGATCCATAGGGCTCCGTAGAGCTTCGTAGGTTCCCTAGAGGCCTCTGGAGTACCGCAGGAGCCAGTAGTGTTCTGTAGGGGCCCGTAGGGTTCCTTCCATAGGGGCTGGCAGTGTTCCGTAGGGGCCTGTAGGGTTGTGTAAGTGCCCGCAGGAGTCTGTAGGAGTCTGTGGGATTCTGTAAGGTTCCGGAGGGTTCTGCAGGGTTCCGTAGGGACCCGTAGAGTTCCGTAGTGGCTGGTAAAGTTCCCTAGGGCCCTGTGGGGTTCTGTATGGACCTGTAGGGTTCCGTAGGGGCCTGCAGGGTTCCGTAAGTGCCCGCAGGTGTCTGTAGGGTTCCGTAGGGGCCTGCAGGGTTCCGTAAGTGCCCGCAGGTGTCTGTAGGGTTTCGTAGGGGTCTGTACGTTTCCGTAGGCACCTGCAGTATTCTGTAGGAGCCCATAGGGTTTTAGTGAGGTTCCGTTGTGTTGCTAAGGGTCTTGTAGAGTGCTGTCGGGTCCTGGAGTATTCTGTAGGGTTCCAGAGGGCCTTGTAGGGTTCCGTCAAAATCTGAAGGGTTCCCTAGGGGCTCGTAGAATCCCGTAGATTTCCGTAAGGGCCTCTAGGGTTGTGTAAGTGCCCGCAGGGGTTGGTAGGAGCTTGTAGGGTGCCATATGTTTCCGGAGGGTTGTGTAGGGTTCCGTTGGGGCCTGTGGTTTTCCCTAGGGGCCTGTAGAGTCTCGTAGAGTTCCGTAGGGTCCTGTAGGTTTCCATAAGCGCCCGCAGAGGTCTGAAGGGGCCCGTACTGTTCCGTAAGGATCCATAGGGTTCCGTAGAGCTTCGTAGGTTCCCTAGAGGCCTCTGGAGTACCGCAGGAGCCAGTAGTGTTCCGTAGGGTCCTCTAGGGTTGAGTAAGTGCCCGCAGGAGTCTGTAGGAATCCGTGGGATTCTGTAAGGTTCTGGAGGGTTCTGCAGGGTTCCGTAGGGGCCCGTAGAGTTGTGTAAGTGCCGCAGAAGTCTGTAGGAGTCTGTGGGATTCTGTAAGGTTCCGGAGGGTTCTGCAGGGTTCCGTAGGGACCCGTAGAGTTCCATAGTGGCTGGTAAAGTTCCGTAGGGCCCTGTGGGGTTCTGTATGGACCTGTAGGGTTCCGTAGGGGCCTGCAGGGTTCCGTAAGTGCCCGTAGGTGTCTGTACGGGTCTGTAGGGGTCTGTAGGGTTCCGTAGGCACCTGCAGTGTTCTGTAGGAGCCCATAGGGTTTTAGTGAGGTTCCGTTGTGTTGCTAAGGGTCTTGTAGAGTGCTGTCGGGTCCTGGAGTATTCTGTAGGGGTCCAGAGGGGCTCGTAGGGTTCCATCGAAATCTATAGGGTTCCCTAGGGGCCCATAGAGTCCCGTAGATTTCCGTAGGGGCCTGTAGGGTTGTGTAAGTGCCCGCAGAAGTCTGTAGGAGTCTGTGGGATTCTGTAAGGTTCCGGAGGGTTCTGCAGGGTTCCGTAGGGACCCGTAGAGTTCCATAGTGGCTTGTAAAGTTCCGTAGGGCCCTGTGGGGTTCTGTATGGACCTGTAGGGTTCCGTAGGGGCCTGCAGGGTTCCGCAAGTGCCCGTAGGTGTCTGTACGGGTCTGTAGGGGTCTGTAGGGTTCCGTAGGCACCTGCAGTGTTCTGTAGGAGCCCATAGGGTTTTAGTGAGGTTCCGTTGTGTTGCTAAGGGTCTTGTAGAGTGCTGTCGGGTCCTGGAGTATTCTGTAGGGTTCCAGAGGGGCTCGTAGGGTTCCGTCAAAATCTGAAGGGTTCCCTAGGGGCCCGTAGAGTCCCGTAGATTGCCGTAGGGGCCTGTAGGGTTGTGTAAGTGCCCGCAGGGGTTGGTAGGAGCTTGTAGGGTGCCATATGTTTCCGGAGGGTTGTGTAGGGTTCCGTAGGGGCCTGTGGTGTTCCCTAAGGGCCTGTAGAGTCTCGTACGGTTCCGTAGGGGCCTGTGGTGTTCCCTAGGGGCCTGTAGAGTCTCGTACAGTTCCGTAGGGTCCTGTAGGTTTCCATAAGCGCCCGCAGAGGTCTGAAGGGGCCCGTACTGTTCCATGAGGATCCATAGGGTTCCGTAGAGCTTCGTAGGTTCCCTAGAGGCCTCTGGAGTACCGCAGGAGCCAGTAGTGTTCCGTAGGGTCCTCTAGGGTTGAGTAAGTGCCCGCAGGAGTCTGTAGGAATCCGTGGGATTCTGTAAGGTTCTGGAGGGTTCTGCAGGGTTCCGTAGGGGCCCGTAGAGTTCCATAGTGGCTGGTAAAGTTCCCTAGGGCCCTGTACCGTTCCGTAACTGCCTGCAAGGGTCTTTAGGCTTCCGTAGGGGCTGGTAGGGTTCCATAAAGTTCCGTGGGTTCCTGCAGAGTTCTGCAAGTGCCCGCAAGGGCCTGTAGGGGCCCACAGTGTTTCTGCCAGGTTCCGTAGAGTTCCGTAGGGGCCATATTTTTCTGTAGTGGCTGGTAGTATTCCGTAGGGGTCTGTAGGTTTCCGTAGGCACCTACAGTGTTCTGTAGGAGCCCATAGGGTTTTAGTGAGGTTCCGTTGTGTTGCTAAGGGTCTTGTAGAGTGCTGTCGGGTCCTGGAGTATTCTGTAGGGTTCCAGAGGGCCTTGTAGGGTTCCGTCAAAATCTGAAGGGTTCCCTAGGGGCTCGTAGAATCCCGTAGATTTCCGTAGGGGCCTGTAGGGTTGTGTAAGTGCCCGCAGAAGTCTGTAGGAGTCTGTGGGATTCTCTAAGGTTCCGGAGGGTTCTGCAGGGTTCCGTAGGGACCCGTAGAGTTCCATAGTGGCTTGTAAAGTTCCGTAGGGCCCTGTGGGGTTCTGTCTGGACCTGTAGGGTTCCGTAGGGGCCTGCAGGGTTCCGCAAGTGCCCGTAGGTGTCTGTACGGGTCTGTAGGGGTCTGTAGGGTTCCGTAGGCACCTGCAGTGTTCTGTAGGAGCCCATAGGGTTTTAGTGAGGTTCCGTTGTGTTGCTAAGGGTCTTGTAGAGTGCTGTCGGGTCCTGGAGTATTCTGTAGGGTTCCAGAGGGGCTCGTAGGGTTCCGTCAAAATCTGAAGGGTTCCCTAGGGGCCCGTAGAGTCCCGTAGATTGCCGTAGGGGCCTGTAGGGTTGTGTAAGTGCCCGCAGGGTTTGGTAGGAGCTTGTAGGGTGCCATATGTTTCCGGAGGGTTGTGTAGGGTTCCGTAGGGGCCTGTGGTGTTCCCTAAGGGCCTGTAGAGTCTCGTACGGTTCCGTAGGGGCCTGTGGTGTTCCCTAGGGGCCTGTAGAGTCTCGTACAGTTCCGTAGGGTCCTGTAGGTTTCCATAAGCGCCCGCAGAGGTCTGAAGGGGCCTGTACTGTTCCGTGAGGATCCATAGGGCTCCGTAGAGCTTCGTAGGTTCCCTAGAGGCCTCTGGAGTACCGCAGGAGCCAGTAGTGTTCTGTAGGGGCCCGTAGGGTTCCTTCCATAGGGGCTGGCAGTGTTCCGTAGGGGCCTGTAGGGTTGTGTAAGTGCCCGCAGGAGTCTGTAGGAGTCTGTGGGATTCTGTAAGGTTCCGGAGGGTTCTGCAGGGTTCCGTAGGGACCCGTAGAGTTCCGTAGTGGCTGGTAAAGTTCCCTAGGGCCCTGTGGGGTTCTGTATGGACCTGTAGGGTTCCGTAGGGGCCTGCAGGGTTCCGTAAGTGCCCGCAGGTGTCTGTAGGGTTTCGTAGGGGTCTGTAGGTTTCCGTAGGCACCTGCAGTATTCTGTAGGAGCCCATAGGGTTTTAGTGAGGTTCCGTTGTGTTGCTAAGGGTCTTGTAGAGTGCTGTCGGGTCCTGGAGTATTCTGTAGGGTTCCAGAGGGCCTTGTAGGGTTCCGTCGAAATCTGAAGGGTTCCCTAGGGGCTCGTAGAATCCCGTAGATTTCCGTAGGGGCCTGTAGGGTTGTGTAAGTGCCCGCAGGGGTTGGTAGGAGCTTGTAGGGTGCCATATGTTTCCGGAGGGCTGTGTAGGGTTCCGTAGGGGCCTGTGGTGTTCCCTAGGGGCCTGTAGAGTCTCGTACAGTTCCGTAGGGTCCTGTAGGTTTCCATAAGCGCCCGCAGAGGTCTGAAGGGGCCCGTACTGTTCCGTGAGGATCCATAGGGCTCCGTAGAGCTTCGTAGGTTCCCTAGAGGCCTCTGGAGTACCGCAGGAGCCAGTAGTGTTCTGTAGGGGCCCGTAGGGTTCCTTCCATAGGAGCTGGCAGTGTTAGGTAGGGGCCTGTAGGGTTGAGTAAGTGCCCGCAGAAGTCTGTAGGAGTCTGTGGGATTCTGTAAGGTTCCGGAGGGTTCTGCAGGGTTCCGTAGGGACCCGTAGAGTTCCGTAGTGGCTGGTAAAGTTCCCTAGGGCCCTGTGGGGTTCTGTATGGACCTGTAGGGTTCCGTAGGGGCCTGCAGGGTTCCGTAAGTGCCCGCAGGTGTCTGTAGGGTTCCATAGGGGTCTGTAGGGTTCCGTAGGCACCTGCAGTATTCTGTAGGAGCCCATAGGGTTTTAGTGAGGTTCCGTTGTGTTGCTAAGGGTCTTGTAGAGTGCTGTCGGGTCCTGGAGTATTCTGTAGGGTTCCAGAGGGCCTTGTAGGGTTCCGTCGAAATCTGAAGGGTTCCCTAGGGGCCCGTAGACTCCCGTAGATTTCCGTAGGGGCCTCTAGGGTTGTGTAAGTGCCCGCAGGGGTTGGTAGGAGCTTGTAGGGTGCCATATGTTTCCGGAGGGTTGTGTAGGGTTCCGTTGGGGCCTGTGGTGTTCCCTAAGGGCCTGTAGAGTCTCGTACGGTTCGGTAGGGGCCTGTGGTGTTCCCTAGGGGCCTGTAGAGTCTCGTACAGTTCTGTAGGGTCCTGTAGGTTTCCATAAGCGCCCGCAGAGGTCTGAAGGGGCCCGTACTGTTCCGTGAGGATCCATAGGGTTCCGTAGAGCTTCGTAGGTTCCCTAGAGGCCTCTGGAGTACCGCAGGAGCCAGTAGTGTTCTGTAGGGGCCCGTAGGGTTCCTTCCATAGGGGCTGGCAGTGTTCCGTAGGGGCCTGTAGGGTTGTGTAAGTGCCCGCAGGAGTCTGTAGGAGTCTGTGGGATTCTGTAAGGTTCCGGAGGGTTCTGCAGGGTTCCGTAGGGACCCGTAGAGTTCCGTAGTGGCTGGTAAAGTTCCGTAGGGCCCTGTGGGGTTCTGTATGGACCTGTAGGGTTCCGTAGGGGCCTGCAGGGTTCCGTAAGTGCCCGCAGGTGTCTGTAGGGTTCCGTAGGGGCCTGCAGGGTTCCGTAAGTGCCCGCAGGTGTCTGTAGGGTTTCGTAGGGGTCTGTACGTTTCCGTAGGCACCTGCAGTATTCTGTAGGAGCCCATAGGGTTTTAGTGAGGTTCCGTTGTGTTGCTAAGGGTCTTGTAGAGTGCTGTCGGGTCCTGGAGTATTCTGTAGGGTTCCAGAGGGCCTTGTAGGGTTCCGTCAAAATCTGAAGGGTTCCCTAGGGGCTCGTAGAATCCCGTAGATTTCCGTAAGGGCCTCTAGGGTTGTGTAAGTGCCCGCAGGGGTTGGTAGGAGCTTGTAGGGTGCCATATGTTTCCGGAGGGTTGTGTAGGGTTCCGTTGGGGCCTGTGGTGTTCCCTAGGGGCCTGTAGAGTCTCGTAGAGTTCCGTAGGGTCCTGTAGGTTTCCATAAGCGCCCGCAGAGGTCTGAAGGGGCCCGTACTGTTCCGTAAGGATCCATAGGGTTCCGTAGAGCTTCGTAGGTTCCCTAGAGGCCTCTGGAGTACCGCAGGAGCCAGTAGTGTTCCGTAGGGTCCTCTAGGGTTGAGTAAGTGCCCGCAGGAGTCTGTAGGAATCCGTGGGATTCTGTAAGGTTCTGGAGGGTTCTGCAGGGTTCCGTAGGGGCCCGTAGAGTTGTGTAAGTGCCGCAGAAGTCTGTAGGAGTCTGTGGGATTCTGTAAGGTTCCGGAGGGTTCTGCAGGGTTCCGTAGGGACCCGTAGAGTTCCATAGTGGCTGGTAAAGTTCCGTAGGGCCCTGTGGGGTTCTGTATGGACCTGTAGGGTTCCGTAGGGGCCTGCAGGGTTCCGTAAGTGCCTGTAGGTGTCTGTACGGGTCTGTAGGGGTCTGTAGGGTTCCGTAGGCACCTGCAGTGTTCTGTAGGAGCCCATAGGGTTTTAGTGAGGTTCCGTTGTGTTGCTAAGGGTCTTGTAGAGTGCTGTCGGGTCCTGGAGTATTCTGTAGGGGTCCAGAGGGGCTCGTAGGGTTCCATCGAAATCTATAGGGTTCCCTAGGGGCCCATAGAGTCCCGTAGATTTCCGTAGGGGCCTGTAGGGTTGTGTAAGTGCCCGCAGAAGTCTGTAGGAGTCTGTGGGATTCTGTAAGGTTCCGGAGGGTTCTGCAGGGTTCCGTAGGGACCCGTAGAGTTCCATAGTGGCTTGTAAAGTTCCGTAGGGCCCTGTGGGGTTCTGTATGGACCTGTAGGGTTCCGTAGGGGCGTGCAGGGTTCCGCAAGTGCCCGTAGGTGTCTGTACGGGTCTGTAGGGGTCTGTAGGGTTCCGTAGGCACCTGCAGTGTTCTGTAGGAGCCCATAGGGTTTTAGTGAGGTTCCGTTGTGTTGCTAAGGGTCTTGTAGAGTGCTGTCGGGTCCTGGAGTATTCTGTAGGGTTCCAGAGGGGCTCGTAGGGTTCCGTCGAAATCTGAAGGGTTCCCTAGGGGCCCGTAGAGTCCCGTAGATTGCCGTAGGGGCCTGTAGGGTTGTGTAAGTGCCCGCAGGGGTTGGTAGGAGCTTGTAGGGTGCCATATGTTTCCGGAGGGTTGTGTAGGGTTCCGTAGGGGCCTGTGGTGTTCCCTAAGGGCCTGTAGAGTCTCGTACGGTTCCGTAGGGGCCTGTGGTGTTCCCTACGGGCCTGTAGAGTCTCGTACAGTTCCGTAGGGTCCTGTAGGTTTCCATAAGCGCCCGCAGAGGTCTGAAGGGGCCCGTACTGTTCCGTGAGGATCCATAGGGCTCCGTAGAGCTTCGTAGGTTCCCTAGAGGCCTCTGGAGTACCGCAGGAGCCAGTAGTGTTCTGTAGGGGCCCGTAGGGTTCCTTCCATAGGGGCTGGCAGTGTTCCGTAGGGGCCTGTAGGGTTGTGTAAGTGCCCGCAGGAGTCTGTAGGAGTCTGTGGGATTCTGTAAGGTTCCGGAGGGTTCTGCAGGGTTCCGTAGGGACCCGTAGAGTTCCGTAGTGGCTGGTAAAGTTCCGTAGGGCCCTGTGGGGTTCTGTATGGACCTGTAGGGTTCCGTAGGGGCCTGCAGGGTTCCGTAAGTGCCCGCAGGTGTCTGTAGGGTTCCGTAGGGGCCTGCAGGGTTCCGTAAGTGCCCGCAGGTGTCTGTAGGGTTTCGTAGGGGTCTGTAGGTTTCCGTAGGCACCTGCAGTATTCTGTAGGAGCCCATAGGGTTTTAGTGAGGTTCCGTTGTGTTGCTAAGGGTCTTGTAGAGTGCTGTCGGGTCCTGGAGTATTCTGTAGGGTTCCAGAGGGCCTTGTAGGGTTCCGTCGAAATCTGAAGGGTTCCCTAGGGGCCCGTAGACTCCTGTAGATTTCCGTAGGGGCCTCTAGGGTTGTGTAAGTGCCCGCAGGGGTTGGTAGGAGCTTGTAGGGTGCCATATGTTTCCGGAGGGCTGTGTAGGGTTCCGTAGGGGCCTGTGGTGTTCCCTAGGGGCCTGTAGAGTCTCGTACAGTTCCGTAGGGTCCTGTAGGTTTCCATAAGCGCCCGCAGAGGTCTGAAGGGGCCCGTACTGTTCCGTGAGGATCCATAGGGCTCCGTAGAGCTTCGTAGGTTCCCTAGAGGCCTCTGGAGTACCGCAGGAGCCAGTAGTGTTCTGTAGGGGCCCGTAGGGTTCCTTCCATAGGAGCTGGCAGGGTTCCGTAGGGGCCCGTAGAGTTGTGTAAGTGCCGCAGAAGTCTGTAGGAGTCTGTGGGATTCTGTAAGGTTCCGGAGGGTTCTGCAGGGTTCCGTAGGGACCCGTAGAGTTCCGTAGTGGCTGGTAAAGTTCCCTAGGGCCCTGTGGGGTTCTGTATGGACCTGTAGGGTTCCGTAGGGGCCTGCAGGGTTCCGTAAGTGCCCGCAGGTGTCTGTAGGGTTCCATAGGGGTCTGTAGGGTTCCGTAGGCACCTGCAGTATTCTGTAGGAGCCCATAGGGTTTTAGTGAGGTTCCGTTGTGTTGCTAAGGGTCTTGTAGAGTGCTGTCGGGTCCTGGAGTATTCTGTAGGGTTCCAGAGGGCCTTGTAGGGTTCCGTCGAAATCTGAAGGGTTCCCTAGGGGCCCGTAGACTCCCGTAGATTTCCGTAGGGGCCTCTAGGGTTGTGTAAGTGCCCGCAGGGGTTGGTAGGAGCTTGTAGGGTGCCATATGTTTCCGGAGGGTTGTGTAGCGTTCCGTTGGGGCCTGTGGTGTTCCCTAAGGGCCTGTAGAGTCTCGTACGGTTCCGTAGGGGCCTGTGGTGTTCCCTAGGGGCCTGTAGAGTCTCGTACAGTTCTGTAGGGTCCTGTAGGTTTCCATAAGCGCCCGCAGAGGTCTGAAGGGGCCCGTACTGTTCCGTGAGGATCCATAGGGCTCCGTAGAGCTTCGTAGGTTCCCTAGAGGCCTCTGGAGTACCGCAGGAGCCAGTAGTGTTCTGTAGGGGCCCGTAGGGTTCCTTCCATAGGGGCTGGCAGTGTTCCGTAGGGGCCTGTAGGGTTGTGTAAGTGCCCGCAGGAGTCTGTAGGAGTCTGTGGGATTCTGTAAGGTTCCGGAGGGTTCTGCAGGGTTCCGTAGGGGCCCGTAGAGTTCCGTAGTGGCTGGTAAAGTTCCGTAGGGCCCTGTGGGGTTCTGTATGGACCTGTAGGGTTCCGTAGGGGCCTGCAGGGTTCCGTAAGTGCCCGCAGGTGTCTGTAGGGTTCCGTAGGGGCCTGCAGGGTTCCGTAAGTGCCCGCAGGTGTCTGTAGGGTTTCGTAGGGGTCTGTACGTTTCCGTAGGCACCTGCAGTATTCTGTAGGAGCCCATAGGGTTTTAGTGAGGTTCCGTTGTGTTGCTAAGGGTCTTGTAGAGTGCTGTCGGGTCCTGGAGTATTCTGTAGGGTTCCAGAGGGCCTTGTAGGGTTCCGTCAAAATCTGAAGGGTTCCCTAGGGGCTCGTAGAATCCCGTAGATTTCCGTAAGGGCCTCTAGGGTTGTGTAAGTGCCCGCAGGGGTTGGTAGGAGCTTGTAGGGTGCCATATGTTTCCGGAGGGTTGTGTAGGGTTCCGTAGGGGCCTGTGGTGTTCCCTAGGGGCCTGTAGAGTCTCGTACAGTTCCGTAGGGTCCTGTAGGTTTCCATAAGCACCCGCAGAGGTCTGAAGGGGCCCGTACTGTTCCGTAAGGATCCATAGGGTTCCGTAGAGCTTCGTAGGTTCCCTAGAGGCCTCTGGAGTACCGCAGGAGCCAGTAGTGTTCCGTAGGGTCCTCTAGGGTTGAGTAAGTGCCCGCAGGAGTCTGTAGGAATCCGTGGGATTCTGTAAGGTTCTGGAGGGTTCTGCAGGGTTCCGTAGGGGCCCGTAGAGTTGTGTAAGTGCCGCAGAAGTCTGTAGGAGTCTGTGGGATTCTGTAAGGTTCCGGAGGGTTCTGCAGGGTTCCGTAGGGACCCGTAGAGTTCCATAGTGGCTGGTAAAGTTCCGTAGGGCCCTGTGGGGTTCTGTATGGACCTGTAGGGTTCCGTAGGGGCCTGCAGGGTTCCGTAAGTGCCCGTAGGTGTCTGTACGGGTCTGTAGGGGTCTGTAGGGTTCCGTAGGCACCTGCAGTGTTCTGTAGGAGCCCATAGGGTTTTAGTGAGGTTCCGTTGTGTTGCTAAGGGTCTTGTAGAGTGCTGTCGGGTCCTGGAGTATTCTGTAGGGGTCCAGAGGGGCTCGTAGGGTTCCATCGAAATCTATAGGGTTCCCTAGGGGCCCATAGAGTCCCGTAGATTTCCGTAGGGACCTGTAGGGTTGTGTAAGTGCCCGCAGAAGTCTGTAGGAGTCTGTGGGATTCTGTAAGGTTCCGGAGGGTTCTGCAGGGTTCCGTAGGGACCCGTAGAGTTCCATAATGGCTGGTAAAGTTCCCTAGGGCCCTGTACCGTTCCGTAACTGCCTGCAAGGGTCTTTAGGCTTCCGTAGGGGCTGGTAGGGTTCCATAAAGTTCCGTGGGTTCCTGCAGAGTTCTGCAAGTGCCCGCAAGGGCCTGTAGGGGCCCACAGTGTTTCTGCCAGGTTCCGTAGAGTTCCGTAGGGGCCATATTTTTCTGTAGTGGCTGGTAGTATTCCGTAGGGGTCTGTAGGTTTCCGTAGGCACCTACAGTGTTCTGTAGGAGCCCATAGGGTTTTAGTGAGGTTCCGTTGTGTTGCTAAGGGTCTTGTAGAGTGCTGTCGGGTCCTGGAGTATTCTGTAGGGTTCCAGAGGGGCTCGTAGGGTTCCGTCAAAATCTGAAGGGTTCCCTAGGGGCCCATAGAGTCCCATAGATTGCCATAGGGACCTGTAGGGTTGTGTAAGTGCTCGCAGGGGTTGGTAGGAGCTTGTAGGGTGCCATATGTTTCCGGAGGGTTGTGTAGGGTTCCGTAGGGGCCTGTGGTGTTCCCTAAGGGCCTGTAGAGTCTCGTACGGTTCCGTAGGGGCCTGTGGTGTTCCCTAGGGGCCTGTAGAGTCTCATACAGTTCTGTAGGGTCCTGTAGGTTTCCATAAGTGCCCGCAGAGGTCTGAAGGGGCCCGTACTGTTCCGTGAGGATCCATAGGGCTCCGTAGAGCTTCGTAGGTTCCCTAGAGGCCTCTGGAGTACCACAGGAGCCAGTAGTGTTCTGTAGGGGCCCGTAGGGTTCCTTCCATAGGAGCTGGCAGTGTTAGGTAGGGGCCTGTAGGGTTGAGTAAGTGCCCGCAGAAGTCTGTAGGAGTCTGTGGGATTCTGTAAGGTTCCGGAGGGTTCTGCAGGGTTCCGTAGGGACCCGTAGAGTTCCGTAGTGGCTGGTAAAGTTCCCTAGGGCCCTGTGGGGTTCTGTATGGACCTGTAGGGTTCCGTAGGGGCCTGCAGGGTTCCGTAAGTGCCCGCAGGTGTCTGTAGGGTTCCATAGGGGTCTGTAGGGTTCCGTAGGCACCTGCAGTATTCTGTAGGAGCCCATAGGGTTTTAGTGAGGTTCCGTTGTGTTGCTAAGGGTCTTGTAGAGTGCTGTCGGGTCCTGGAGTATTCTGTAGGGTTCCAGAGGGCCTTGTAGGGTTCCGTCGAAATCTGAAGGGTTCCCTAGGGGCCCGTAGACTCCCGTAGATTTCCGTAGGGGCCTCTAGGGTTGTGTAAGTGCCCGCAGGGGTTGGTAGGAGCTTGTAGGGTGCCATATGTTTCCGGAGGGTTGTGTAGGGTTCCGTTGGGGCCTGTGGTGTTCCCTAAGGGCCTGTAGAGTCTCGTACGGTTCCGTAGGGGCCTGTGGTGTTCCCTAGGGGCCTGTAGAGTCTCGTACAGTTCTGTAGGGTCCTGTAGGTTTCCATAAGCGCCCGCAGAGGTCTGAAGGGGCCCGTACTGTTCCGTGAGGATCCATAGGGCTCCGTAGAGCTTCGTAGGTTCCCTAGAGGCCTCTGGAGTACCGCAGGAGCCAGTAGTGTTCTGTAGGGGCCCGTAGGGTTCCTTCCATAGGGGCTGGCAGTGTTCCGTAGGGGCCTGTAGGGTTGTGTAAGTGCCCGCAGGAGTCTGTAGGAGTCTGTGGGATTCTGTAAGGTTCCGGAGGGTTCTGCAGGGTTCCGTAGGGACCCGTAGAGTTCCGTAGTGGCTGGTAAAGTTCCGTAGGGCCCTGTGGGGTTCTGTATGGACCTGTAGGGTTCCGTAGGGGCCTGCAGGGTTCCGTAAGTGCCCGCAGGTGTCTGTAGGGTTCCGTAGGGGCCTGCAGGGTTCCGTAAGTGCCCGCAGGTGTCTGTAGGGTTTCGTAGGGGTCTGTACGTTTCCGTAGGCACCTGCAGTATTCTGTAGGAGCCCATAGGGTTTTAGTGAGGTTCCGTTGTGTTGCTAAGGGTCTTGTAGAGTGCTGTCGGGTCCTGGAGTATTCTGTAGGGTTCCAGAGGGCCTTGTAGGGTTCCGTCAAAATCTGAAGGGTTCCCTAGGGGCTCGTAGAATCCCGTAGATTTCCGTAAGGGCCTCTAGGGTTGTGTAAGTGCCCGCAGGGGTTGGTAGGAGCTTGTAGGGTGCCATATGTTTCCGGAGGGTTGTGTAGGGTTCCGTTGGGGCCTGTGGTGTTCCCTAGGGGCCTGTAGAGTCTCGTACAGTTCCGTAGGGTCCTGTAGGTTTCCATAAGCGCCCGCAGAGGTCTGAAGGGGCCCGTACTGTTCCGTAAGGATCCATAGGGTTCCGTAGAGCTTCGTAGGTTCCCTAGAGGCCTCTGGAGTACCGCAGGAGCCAGTAGTGTTCCGTAGGGTCCTCTAGGGTTGAGTAAGTGCCCGCAGGAGTCTGTAGGAATCCGTGGGATTCTGTAAGGTTCTGGAGGGTTCTGCAGGGTTCCGTAGGGGCCCGTAGAGTTGTGTAAGTGCCGCAGAAGTCTGTAGGAGTCTGTGGGATTCTGTAAGGTTCCGGAGGGTTCTGCAGGGTTCCGTAGGGACCCGTAGAGTTCCATAGTGGCTGGTAAAGTTCCGTAGGGCCCTGTGGGGTTCTGTATGGACCTGTAGGGTTCCGTAGGGGCCTGCAGGGTTCCGTAAGTGCCCGTAGGTGTCTGTACGGGTCTGTAGGGGTCTGTAGGGTTCCGTAGGCACCTGCAGTGTTCTGTAGGAGCCCATAGGGTTTTAGTGAGGTTCCGTTGTGTTGCTAAGGGTCTTGTAGAGTGCTGTCGGGTCCTGGAGTATTCTGTAGGGGTCCAGAGGGGCTCGTAGGGTTCCATCGAAATCTATAGGGTTCCCTAGGGGCCCATAGAGTCCCGTAGATTTCCGTAGGGACCTGTAGGGTTGTGTAAGTGCCCGCAGAAGTCTGTAGGAGTCTGTGGGATTCTGTAAGGTTCCGGAGGGTTCTGCAGGGTTCCGTAGGGACCCGTAGAGTTCCATAATGGCTGGTAAAGTTCCCTAGGGCCCTGTACCGTTCCGTAACTGCCTGCAAGGGTCTTTAGGCTTCCGTAGGGGCTGGTAGGGTTCCATAAAGTTCCGTGGGTTCCTGCAGAGTTCTGCAAGTGCCCGCAAGGGCCTGTAGGGGCCCACAGTGTTTCTGCCAGGTTCCGTAGAGTTCCGTAGGGGCCATATTTTTCTGTAGTGGCTGGTAGTATTCCGTAGGGGTCTGTAGGTTTCCGTAGGCACCTACAGTGTTCTGTAGGAGCCCATAGGGTTTTAGTGAGGTTCCGTTGTGTTGCTAAGGGTCTTGTAGAGTGCTGTCGGGTCCTGGAGTATTCTGTAGGGTTCCAGAGGGGCTCGTAGGGTTCCGTCAAAATCTGTAGGCTTCCCTAGGGGCCCATAGAGTCCCATAGATTGCCATAGGGACCTGTAGGGTTGTGTAAGTGCTCGCAGGGGTTGGTAGGAGCTTGTAGGGTGCCATATGTTTCCGGAGGGTTGTGTAGGGTTCCGTAGGGGCCTGTGGTGTTCCCTAAGGGCCTGTAGAGTCTCGTACGGTTCCGTAGGGGCCTGTGGTGTTCCCTAGGGGCCTGTAGAGTCTCATACAGTTCCGTAGGGTCCTGTAGGTTTCCATAAGTGCCCGCAGAGGTCTGAAGGGGCCCGTACTGTTCCGTGAGGATCCATAGGGCTCCGTAGAGCTTCGTAGGTTCCCTAGAGGCCTCTGGAGTACCGCAGGAGCCAGTAGTGTTCTGTAGGGGCCCGTAGGGTTCCTTCCATAGGAGCTGGCAGTGTTAGGTAGGGGCCTGTAGGGTTGAGTAAGTGCCCGCAGAAGTCTGTAGGAGTCTGTGGGATTCTGTAAGGTTCCGGAGGGTTCTGCAGGGTTCCGTAGGGACCCGTAGAGTTCCGTAGTGGCTGGTAAAGTTCCCTAGGGCCCTGTGGGGTTCTGTATGGACCTGTAGGGTTCCGTAGGGGCCTGCAGGGTTCCGTAAGTGCCCGCAGGTGTCTGTAGGGTTCCATAGGGGTCTGTAGGGTTCCGTAGGCACCTGCAGTATTCTGTAGGAGCCCATAGGGTTTTAGTGAGGTTCCGTTGTGTTGCTAAGGGTCTTGTAGAGTGCTGTCGGGTCCTGGAGTATTCTGTAGGGTTCCAGAGGGCCTTGTAGGGTTCCGTCGAAATCTGAAGGGTTCCCTAGGGGCCCGTAGACTCCCGTAGATTTCCGTAGGGGCCTCTAGGGTTGTGTAAGTGCCCGCAGGGGTTGGTAGGAGCTTGTAGGGTGCCATATGTTTCCGGAGGGTTGTGTAGGGTTCCGTTGGGGCCTGTGGTGTTCCCTAAGGGCCTGTAGAGTCTCGTACGGTTCCGTAGGGGCCTGTGGTGTTCCCTAGGGGCCTGTAGAGTCTCGTACAGTTCTGTAGGGTCCTGTAGGTTTCCATAAGCGCCCGCAGAGGTCTGAAGGGGCCCGTACTGTTCCGTGAGGATCCATAGGGCTCCGTAGAGCTTCGTAGGTTCCCTAGAGGCCTCTGGAGTACCGCAGGAGCCAGTAGTGTTCTGTAGGGGCCCGTAGGGTTCCTTCCATAGGGGCTGGCAGTGTTCCGTAGGGGCCTGTAGGGTTGTGTAAGTGCCCGCAGGAGTCTGTAGGAGTCTGTGGGATTCTGTAAGGTTCCGGAGGGTTCTGCAGGGTTCCGTAGGGACCCGTAGAGTTCCGTAGTGGCTGGTAAAGTTCCGTAGGGCCCTGTGGGGTTCTGTATGGACCTGTAGGGTTCCGTAGGGGCCTGCAGGGTTCCGTAAGTGCCCGCAGGTGTCTGTAGGGTTCCGTAGGGGTCTGTACGTTTCCGTAGGCACCTGCAGTATTCTGTAGGAGCCCATAGGGTTTTAGTGAGGTTCCGTTGTGTTGCTAAGGGTCTTGTAGAGTGCTGTCGGGTCCTGGAGTATTCTGTAGGGTTCCAGAGGGCCTTGTAGGGTTCCGTCAAAATCTGAAGGGTTCCCTAGGGGCTCGTAGAATCCCGTAGATTTCCGTAAGGGCCTCTAGGGTTGTGTAAGTGCCCGCAGGGGTTGGTAGGAGCTTGTAGGGTGCCATATGTTTCCGGAGGGTTGTGTAGGGTTCCGTTGGGGCCTGTGGTGTTCCCTAGGGGCCTGTAGAGTCTCGTACAGTTCCGTAGGGTCCTGTAGGTTTCCATAAGCGCCCGCAGAGGTCTGAAGGGGCCCGTACTGTTCCGTAAGGATCCATAGGGTTCCGTAGAGCTTCGTAGGTTCCCTAGAGGCCTCTGGAGTACCGCAGGAGCCAGTAGTGTTCCGTAGGGTCCTCTAGGGTTGAGTAAGTGCCCGCAGGAGTCTGTAGGAATCCGTGGGATTCTGTAAGGTTCTGGAGGGTTCTGCAGGGTTCCGTAGGGGCCCGTAGAGTTGTGTAAGTGCCGCAGAAGTCTGTAGGAGTCTGTGGGATTCTGTAAGGTTCCGGAGGGTTCTGCAGGGTTCCGTAGGGACCCGTAGAGTTCCATAGTGGCTGGTAAAGTTCCGTAGGGCCCTGTGGGGTTCTGTATGGACCTGTAGGGTTCCGTAGGGGCCTGCAGGGTTCCGTAAGTGCCCGTAGGTGTCTGTACGGGTCTGTAGGGGTCTGTAGGGTTCCGTAGGCACCTGCAGTGTTCTGTAGGAGCCCATAGGGTTTTAGTGAGGTTCCGTTGTGTTGCTAAGGGTCTTGTAGAGTGCTGTCGGGTCCTGGAGTATTCTGTAGGGGTCCAGAGGGGCTCGTAGGGTTCCATCGAAATCTATAGGGTTCCCTAGGGGCCCATAGAGTCCCGTAGATTTCCGTAGGGACCTGTAGGGTTGTGTAAGTGCCCGCAGAAGTCTGTAGGAGTCTGTGGGATTCTGTAAGGTTCCGGAGGGTTCTGCAGGGTTCCGTAGGGACCCGTAGAGTTCCATAATGGCTGGTAAAGTTCCCTAGGGCCCTGTACCGTTCCGTAACTGCCTGCAAGGGTCTTTAGGCTTCCGTAGGGGCTGGTAGGGTTCCATAAAGTTCCGTGGGTTCCTGCAGAGTTCTGCAAGTGCCCGCAAGGGCCTGTAGGGGCCCACAGTGTTTCTGCCAGGTTCCGTAGAGTTCCGTAGGGGCCATATTTTTCTGTAGTGGCTGGTAGTATTCCGTAGGGGTCTGTAGGTTTCCGTAGGCACCTACAGTGTTCTGTAGGAGCCCATAGGGTTTTAGTGAGGTTCCGTTGTGTTGCTAAGGGTCTTGTAGAGTGCTGTCGGGTCCTGGAGTATTCTGTAGGGTTCCAGAGGGGCTCGTAGGGTTCCGTCAAAATCTGTAGGCTTCCCTAGGGGCCCATAGAGTCCCATAGATTGCCATAGGGACCTGTAGGGTTGTGTAAGTGCTCGCAGGGGTTGGTAGGAGCTTGTAGGGTGCCATATGTTTCCGGAGGGTTGTGTAGGGTTCCGTAGGGGCCTGTGGTGTTCCCTAAGGGCCTGTAGAGTCTCGTACGGTTCCGTAGGGGCCTGTGGTGTTCCCTAGGGGCCTGTAGAGTCTCATACAGTTCCGTAGGGTCCTGTAGGTTTCCATAAGTGCCCGCAGAGGTCTGAAGGGGCCCGTACTGTTCCGTGAGGATCCATAGGGCTCCGTAGAGCTTCGTAGGTTCCCTAGAGGCCTCTGGAGTACCGCAGGAGCCAGTAGTGTTCTGTAGGGGCCCGTAGGGTTCCTTCCATAGGAGCTGGCAGTGTTAGGTAGGGGCCTGTAGGGTTGAGTAAGTGCCCGCAGAAGTCTGTAGGAGTCTGTGGGATTCTGTAAGGTTCCGGAGGGTTCTGCAGGGTTCCGTAGGGACCCGTAGAGTTCCGTAGTGGCTGGTAAAGTTCCCTAGGGCCCTGTGGGGTTCTGTATGGACCTGTAGGGTTCCGTAGGGGCCTGCAGGGTTCCGTAAGTGCCCGCAGGTGTCTGTAGGGTTCCATAGGGGTCTGTAGGGTTCCGTAGGCACCTGCAGTATTCTGTAGGAGCCCATAGGGTTTTAGTGAGGTTCCGTTGTGTTGCTAAGGGTCTTGTAGAGTGCTGTCGGGTCCTGGAGTATTCTGTAGGGTTCCAGAGGGCCTTGTAGGGTTCCGTCGAAATCTGAAGGGTTCCCTAGGGGCCCGTAGACTCCCGTAGATTTCCGTAGGGGCCTCTAGGGTTGTGTAAGTGCCCGCAGGGGTTGGTAGGAGCTTGTAGGGTGCCATATGTTTCCGGAGGGTTGTGTAGGGTTCCGTTGGGGCCTGTGGTGTTCCCTAAGGGCCTGTAGAGTCTCGTACGGTTCCGTAGGGGCCTGTGGTGTTCCCTAGGGGCCTGTAGAGTCTCGTACAGTTCTGTAGGGTCCTGTAGGTTTCCATAAGCGCCCGCAGAGGTCTGAAGGGGCCCGTACTGTTCCGTGAGGATCCATAGGGCTCCGTAGAGCTTCGTAGGTTCCCTAGAGGCCTCTGGAGTACCGCAGGAGCCAGTAGTGTTCTGTAGGGGCCCGTAGGGTTCCTTCCATAGGGGCTGGCAGTGTTCCGTAGGGGCCTGTAGGGTTGTGTAAGTGCCCGCAGGAGTCTGTAGGAGTCTGTGGGATTCTGTAAGGTTCCGGAGGGTTCTGCAGGGTTCCGTAGGGACCCGTAGAGTTCCGTAGTGGCTGGTAAAGTTCCGTAGGGCCCTGTGGGGTTCTGTATGGACCTGTAGGGTTCCGTAGGGGCCTGCAGGGTTCCGTAAGTGCCCGCAGGTGTCTGTAGGGTTCCGTAGGGGCCTGCAGGGTTCCGTAAGTGCCCGCAGGTGTCTGTAGGGTTTCGTAGGGGTCTGTACGTTTCCGTAGGCACCTGCAGTATTCTGTAGGAGCCCATAGGGTTTTAGTGAGGTTCCGTTGTGTTGCTAAGGGTCTTGTAGAGTGCTGTCGGGTCCTGGAGTATTCTGTAGGGTTCCAGAGGGCCTTGTAGGGTTCCGTCAAAATCTGAAGGGTTCCCTAGGGGCTCGTAGAATCCCGTAGATTTCCGTAAGGGCCTCTAGGGTTGTGTAAGTGCCCGCAGGGGTTGGTAGGAGCTTGTAGGGTGCCATATGTTTCCGGAGGGTTGTGTAGGGTTCCGTTGGGGCCTGTGGTGTTCCCTAGGGGCCTGTAGAGTCTCGTACAGTTCCGTAGGGTCCTGTAGGTTTCCATTAGCGCCCGCAGAGGTCTGAAGGGGCCCGTACTGTTCCGTAAGGATCCATAGGGTTCCGTAGAGCTTCGTAGGTTCCCTAGAGGCCTCTGGAGTACCGCAGGAGCCAGTAGTGTTCCGTAGGGTCCTCTAGGGTTGAGTAAGTGCCCGCAGGAGTCTGTAGGAATCCGTGGGATTCTGTAAGGTTCTGGAGGGTTCTGCAGGGTTCCGTAGGGGCCCGTAGAGTTGTGTAAGTGCCGCAGAAGTCTGTAGGAGTCTGTGGGATTCTGTAAGGTTCCGGAGGGTTCTGCAGGGTTCCGTAGGGACCCGTAGAGTTCCATAGTGGCTGGTAAAGTTCCGTAGGGCCCTGTGGGGTTCTGTATGGACCTGTAGGGTTCCGTAGGGGCCTGCAGGGTTCCGTAAGTGCCCGTAGGTGTCTGTACGGGTCTGTAGGGGTCTGTAGGGTTCCGTAGGCACCTGCAGTGTTCTGTAGGAGCCCATAGGGTTTTAGTGAGGTTCCGTTGTGTTGCTAAGGGTCTTGTAGAGTGCTGTCGGGTCCTGGAGTATTCTGTAGGGGTCCAGAGGGGCTCGTAGGGTTCCATCGAAATCTATAGGGTTCCCTAGGGGCCCATTGAGTCCCGTAGATTTCCGTAGGGACCTGTAGGGTTGTGTAAGTGCCCGCAGAAGTCTGTAGGAGTCTGTGGGATTCTGTAAGGTTCCGGAGGGTTCTGCAGGGTTCCGTAGGGACCCGTAGAGTTCCATAATGGCTGGTAAAGTTCCCTAGGGCCCTGTACCGTTCCGTAACTGCCTGCAAGGGTCTTTAGGCTTCCGTAGGGGCTGGTAGGGTTCCATAAAGTTCCGTGGGTTCCTGCAGAGTTCTGCAAGTGCCCGCAAGGGCCTGTAGGGGCCCACAGTGTTTCTGCCAGGTTCCGTAGAGTTCCGTAGGGGCCATATTTTTCTGTAGTGGCTGGTAGTATTCCGTAGGGGTCTGTAGGTTTCCGTAGGCACCTACAGTGTTCTGTAGGAGCCCATAGGGTTTTAGTGAGGTTCCGTTGTGTTGCTAAGGGTCTTGTAGAGTGCTGTCGGGTCCTGGAGTATTCTGTAGGGTTCCAGAGGGGCTCGTAGGGTTCCGTCAAAATCTGTAGGCTTCCCTAGGGGCCCATAGAGTCCCATAGATTGCCATAGGGACCTGTAGGGTTGTGTAAGTGCTCGCAGGGGTTGGTAGGAGCTTGTAGGGTGCCATATGTTTCCGGAGGGTTGTGTAGGGTTCCGTAGGGGCCTGTGGTGTTCCCTAAGGGCCTGTAGAGTCTCGTACGGTTCCGTAGGGGCCTGTGGTGTTCCCTAGGGGCCTGTAGAGTCTCATACAGTTCCGTAGGGTCCTGTAGGTTTCCATAAGTGCCCGCAGAGGTCTGAAGGGGCCCGTACTGTTCCGTGAGGATCCATAGGGCTCCGTAGAGCTTCGTAGGTTCCCTAGAGGCCTCTGGAGTACCGCAGGAGCCAGTAGTGTTCTGTAGGGGCCCGTAGGGTTCCTTCCATAGGAGCTGGCAGTGTTAGGTAGGGGCCTGTAGGGTTGAGTAAGTGCCCGCAGAAGTCTGTAGGAGTCTGTGGGATTCTGTAAGGTTCCGGAGGGTTCTGCAGGGTTCCGTAGGGACCCGTAGAGTTCCGTAGTGGCTGGTAAAGTTCCCTAGGGCCCTGTGGGGTTCTGTATGGACCTGTAGGGTTCCGTAGGGGCCTGCAGGGTTCCGTAAGTGCCCGCAGGTGTCTGTAGGGTTCCATAGGGGTCTGTAGGGTTCCGTAGGCACCTGCAGTATTCTGTAGGAGCCCATAGGGTTTTAGTGAGGTTCCGTTGTGTTGCTAAGGGTCTTGTAGAGTGCTGTCGGGTCCTGGAGTATTCTGTAGGGTTCCAGAGGGCCTTGTAGGGTTCCGTCGAAATCTGAAGGGTTCCCTAGGGGCCCGTAGACTCCCGTAGATTTCCGTAGGGGCCTCTAGGGTTGTGTAAGTGCCCGCAGGGGTTGGTAGGAGCTTGTAGGGTGCCATATGTTTCCGGAGGGTTGTGTAGGGTTCCGTTGGGGCCTGTGGTGTTCCCTAAGGGCCTGTAGAGTCTCGTACGGTTCCGTAGGGGCCTGTGGTGTTCCCTAGGGGCCTGTAGAGTCTCGTACAGTTCTGTAGGGTCCTGTAGGTTTCCATAAGCGCCCGCAGAGGTCTGAAGGGGCCCGTACTGTTCCGTGAGGATCCATAGGGCTCCGTAGAGCTTCGTAGGTTCCCTAGAGGCCTCTGGAGTACCGCAGGAGCCAGTAGTGTTCTGTAGGGGCCCGTAGGGTTCCTTCCATAGGGGCTGGCAGTGTTCCGTAGGGGCCTGTAGGGTTGTGTAAGTGCCCGCAGGAGTCTGTAGGAGTCTGTGGGATTCTGTAAGGTTCCGGAGGGTTCTGCAGGGTTCCGTAGGGACCCGTAGAGTTCCGTAGTGGCTGGTAAAGTTCCGTAGGGCCCTGTGGGGTTCTGTATGGACCTGTAGGGTTCCGTAGGGGCCTGCAGGGTTCCGTAAGTGCCCGCAGGTGTCTGTAGGGTTCCGTAGGGGCCTGCAGGGTTCCGTAAGTGCCCGCAGGTGTCTGTAGGGTTTCGTAGGGGTCTGTACGTTTCCGTAGGCACCTGCAGTATTCTGTAGGAGCCCATAGGGTTTTAGTGAGGTTCCGTTGTGTTGCTAAGGGTCTTGTAGAGTGCTGTCGGGTCCTGGAGTATTCTGTAGGGTTCCAGAGGGCCTTGTAGGGTTCCGTCAAAATCTGAAGGGTTCCCTAGGGGCTCGTAGAATCCCGTAGATTTCCGTAAGGGCCTCTAGGGTTGTGTAAGTGCCCGCAGGGGTTGGTAGGAGCTTGTAGGGTGCCATATGTTTCCGGAGGGTTGTGTAGGGTTCCGTTGGGGCCTGTGGTGTTCCCTAGGGGCCTGTAGAGTCTCGTACAGTTCCGTAGGGTCCTGTAGGTTTCCATTAGCGCCCGCAGAGGTCTGAAGGGGCCCGTACTGTTCCGTAAGGATCCATAGGGTTCCGTAGAGCTTCGTAGGTTCCCTAGAGGCCTCTGGAGTACCGCAGGAGCCAGTAGTGTTCCGTAGGGTCCTCTAGGGTTGAGTAAGTGCCCGCAGGAGTCTGTAGGAATCCGTGGGATTCTGTAAGGTTCTGGAGGGTTCTGCAGGGTTCCGTAGGGGCCCGTAGAGTTGTGTAAGTGCCGCAGAAGTCTGTAGGAGTCTGTGGGATTCTGTAAGGTTCCGGAGGGTTCTGCAGGGTTCCGTAGGGACCCGTAGAGTTCCATAGTGGCTGGTAAAGTTCCGTAGGGCCCTGTGGGGTTCTGTATGGACCTGTAGGGTTCCGTAGGGGCCTGCAGGGTTCCGTAAGTGCCCGTAGGTGTCTGTACGGGTCTGTAGGGGTCTGTAGGGTTCCGTAGGCACCTGCAGTGTTCTGTAGGAGCCCATAGGGTTTTAGTGAGGTTCCGTTGTGTTGCTAAGGGTCTTGTAGAGTGCTGTCGGGTCCTGGAGTATTCTGTAGGGTTCCAGAGGGGCTCGTAGGGTTCCATCGAAATCTATAGGGTTCCCTAGGGGCCCATAGAGTCCCGTAGATTTCCGTAGGGACCTGTAGGGTTGTGTAAGTGCCCGCAGAAATCTGTAGGAGTCTGTGGGATTCTGTAAGGTTCCGGAGGGTTCTGCAGGGTTCCGTAGGGACCCGTAGAGTTCCATAATGGCTGGTAAAGTTCCCTAGGGCCCTGTACCGTTCCGTAACTGCCTGCAAGGGTCTTTAGGCTTCCGTAGGGGCTGGTAGGGTTCCATAAAGTTCCGTGGGTTCCTGCAGAGTTCTGCAAGTGCCCGCAAGGGCCTGTAGGGGCCCACAGTGTTTCTGCCAGGTTCCGTAGAGTTCCGTAGGGGCCATATTTTTCTGTAGTGGCTGGTAGTATTCCGTAGGGGTCTGTAGGTTTCCGTAGGCACCTACAGTGTTCTGTAGGAGCCCATAGGGTTTTAGTGAGGTTCCGTTGTGTTGCTAAGGGTCTTGTAGAGTGCTGTCGGGTCCTGGAGTATTCTGTAGGGTTCCAGAGGGGCTCGTAGGGTTCCGTCAAAATCTGAAGGGTTCCCTAGGGGCCCATAGAGTCCCATAGATTGCCATAGGGACCTGTAGGGTTGTGTAAGTGCTCGCAGGGGTTGGTAGGAGCTTGTAGGGTGCCATATGTTTCCGGAGGGTTGTGTAGGGTTCCGTAGGGGCCTGTGGTGTTCCCTAAGGGCCTGTAGAGTCTCGTACGGTTCCGTAGGGGCCTGTGGTGTTCCCTAGGGGCCTGTAGAGTCTCATACAGTTCCGTAGGGTCCTGTAGGTTTCCATAAGGGCCCGCAGAGGTCTGAAGGGGCCCGTACTGTTCCGTGAGGATCCATAGGGCTCCGTAGAGCTTCGTAGGTTCCCTAGAGGCCTCTGGAGTACCGCAGGAGCCAGTAGTGTTCCGTAGGGTCCTCTAGGGTTGAGTAAGTGCCCGCAGGAGTCTGTAGGAATCCGTGGGATTCTGTAAGGTTCTGGAGGGTTCTGCAGGGTTCCGTAGGGGCCCGTAGAGTTCCATAGTGGCTGGTAAAGTTCCCTAGGGCCCTGTAACGTTCCGTAACTGCCTGCAAGGGTCTTTAGGCTTCCGTAGGGGCTGGTAGGGTTCCATAAAGTTCCGTGGGTTCCTGCAGAGTTCTGCAAGTGCCCGCAAGGGCCTGTAGGGGCCCACAGTGTTTCTGTCAGGTTCCGTAGAGTTCCGTAGGGGCCATATTTTTCTGTAGTGGCTGGTAGTATTCCGTAGGGGTCTGTAGGTTTCCGTAGGCACCTACAGTGTTCTGTAGGAGCCCATAGGGTTTTAGTGAGGTTCCGTTGTGTTGCTAAGGGTCTTGTAGAGTGCTGTCGGGTCCTGGAGTATTCTGTAGGGTTCCAGAGGGCCTTGTAGGGTTCCGTCAAAATCTGAAGGGTTCCCTAGGGGCTCGTAGAATCCCGTAGATTTCCGTAGGGGCCTGTAGGGTTGTGTAAGTGCCCGCAGAAGTCTGTAGGAGTCTGTGGGATTCTGTAAGGTTCCGGAGGGTTCTGCAGGGTTCCGTAGGGACCCGTAGAGTTCCGTAGTGGCTGGTAAAGTTCCCTAGGGCCCTGTGGGGTTCTGTATGGACCTGTAGGGTTCCGTAGGGGCCTGCAGGGTTCCGTAAGTGCCCGCAGGTTTCTGTAGGGTTCCATAGGGGTCTGTAGGGTTCCGTAGGCACCTGCAGTATTCTGTAGGAGCCCATAGGGTTTTAGTGAGGTTCCGTTGTGTTGCTAAGGGTCTTGTAGAGTGCTGTCGGGTCCTGGAGTATTCTGTAGGGTTCCAGAGGGCCTTGTAGGGTTCCGTCGAAATCTGAAGGGTTCCCTAGGGGCCCGTAGACTCCCGTAGATTTCCGTAGGGGCCTGTAGGGTTGTGTAAGTGCCCGCAGGGGTTGGTAGGAGCTTGTAGGGTGCCATATGTTTCCGGAGGGTTGTGTAGGGTTCCGTTGGGGCCTGTGGTGTTCCCTAAGGGCCTGTAGAGTCTCGTACGGTTCCGTAGGGGCCTGTGGTGTTCCCTAGGGGCCTGTAGAGTCTCGTACAGTTCCGTAGGGTCCTGTAGGTTTCCATAAGCGCCCGCAGAGGTCTGAAGGGGCCCGTACTGTTCCGTGAGGATCCATAGGGCTCCGTAGAGCTTCGTAGGTTCCCTAGAGGCCTCTGGAGTACCGCAGGAGCCAGTAGTGTTCTGTAGGGGCCCGTAGGGTTCCTTCCATAGGGGCTGGCAGTGTTCCGTAGGGGCCTGTAGGGTTGTGTAAGTGCCCGCAGGAGTCTGTAGGAGTCTGTGGGATTCTCTAAGGTTCCGGAGGGATCTGCAGGGTTCCGTAGGGACCCGTAGAGTTCCGTAGTGGCTGGTAAAGTTCCGTAGGGCCCTGTGGGGTTCTGTATGGACCTGTAGGGTTCCGTAGGGGCCTGCAGGGTTCCGTAAGTGCCCGCAGGTGTCTGTAGGGTTCCGTAGGGGTCTGTAGGGTTCCGTAGGCACCTGCAGTGTTCTGTAGGAGCCCATAGGGTTTTAGTGAGGTTCCGTTGTGTTGCTAAGGGTCTTGTAGAGTGCTGTCGGGTCCTGGAGTATTCTGTAGGGTTCCAGAGGGGCTCGTAGGGTTCCGTCAAAATCTGAAGGGTTCCCTAGGGGCCCGTAGAGTCCCGTAGATTGCCGTAGGGGCCTGTAGGGTTGTGTAAGTGCCCGCAGGGGTTGGTAGGAGCTTGTAGGGTGCCATATGTTTCCGGAGGGTTGTGTAGGGTTCCGCTGGGGCCTGTGGTGTTCCCTAGGGGCCTGTAGAGTCTCGTACAGTTCCGTAGGGTCCTGTAGGTTTCCATAAGCGCCCGCAGAGGTCTGAAGGGGCCCGTACTGTTCCGTGAGGATCCATAGGGCTCCGTAGAGCTTCGTAGGTTCCCTAGAGGCCTCTGGAGTACCGCAGGAGCCAGTAGTGTTCCGTAGGGTCCTCTAGGGTTGAGTAAGTGCCCGCAGGAGTCTGTAGGAATCCGTGGGATTCTGTAAGGTTCTGGAGGGTTCTGCAGGGTTCCGTAGGGGCCCGTAGAATTGTGTAAGTGCCGCAGAAGTCTGTAGGAGTCTGTGGGATTCTGTAAGGTTCCGGAGGGTTCTGCAGGGTTCCGTAGGGACCCGTAGAGTTCCATAGTGGCTGGTAAAGTTCCGTAGGGCCCTGTGGGGTTCTGTATGGACCTGTAGGGTTCCGTAGGGGCCTGCAGGGTTCCGTAAGTGCCCGTAGGTGTCTGTACGGGTCTGTAGGGGTCTGTAGGGTTCCGTAGGCACCTGCAGTGTTCTGTAGGAGCCCATAGGGTTTTAGTGAGGTTCCGTTGTGTTGCTAAGGGTCTTGTAGAGTGCTGTCGGGTCCTGGAGTATTCTGTAGGGTTCCAGAGGGGCTCGTAGGGTTCCATCGAAATCTATAGGGTTCCCTAGGGGCCCATAGAGTCCCGTAGATTTCCGTAGGGACCTGTAGGGTTGTGTAAGTGCCCGCAGAAGTCTGTAGGAGTCTGTGGGATTCTGTAAGGTTCCGGAGGGTTCTGCAGGGTTCCGTAGGGACCCGTAGAGTTCCATAATGGCTGGTAAAGTTCCCTAGGGCCCTGTACCATTCCGTAACTGCCTGCAAGGGTCTTTAGGCTTCCGTAGGGGCTGGTAGGGTTCCATAAAGTTCCGTGGGTTCCTGCAGAGTTCTGCAAGTGCCCGCAAGGGCCTGTAGGGGCCCACAGTGTTTCTGCCAGGTTCCGTAGAGTTCCGTAGGGGCCATATTTTTCTGTAGTGGCTGGTAGTATTCCGTAGGGGTCTGTAGGTTTCCGTAGGCACCTACAGTGTTCTGTAGGAGCCCATAGGGTTTTAGTGAGGTTCCGTTGTGTTGCTAAGGGTCTTGTAGAGTGCTGTCGGGTCCTGGAGTATTCTGTAGGGTTCCAGAGGGCGTTGTAGGGTTCCGTCAAAATCTGAAGGGTTCCCTAGGGGCTCGTAGAATCCCGTAGATTTCCGTAGGGGCCCGTAGAGTTGTGTAAGTGCCGCAGAAGTCTGTAGGAGTCTGTGGGATTCTGTAAGGTTCCGGAGGGTTCTGCAGGGTTCCGTAGGGACCCGTAGAGTTCCATAGTGGCTTGTAAAGTTCCGTAGGGCCCTGTGGGGTTCTGTATGGACCTGTAGGGTTCCGTAGGGGCCTGCAGGGTTCCGCAAGTGCCCGTAGGTGTCTGTACGGGTCTGTAGGGGTCTGTAGGGTTCCGTAGGCACCTGCAGTGTTCTGTAGGAGCCCATAGGGTTTTAGTGAGGTTCCGTTGTGTTGCTAAGGGTCTTGTAGAGTGCTGTCGGGTCCTGGAGTATTCTGTAGGGTTCCAGAGGGGCTCGTAGGGTTCCGTCGAAATCTGAAGGGTTCCCTAGGGGCCCGTAGAGTCCCGTAGATTGCCGTAGGGGCCTGTAGGGTTGTGTAAGTGCCCGCAGGGGTTGGTAGGAGCTTGTAGGGTGCCATATGTTTCCGGAGGGTTGTGTAGGGTTCCGTAGGGGCCTGTGGTGTTCCCTAAGGGCCTGTAGAGTCTCGTACGGTTCCGTAGGGGCCTGTGGTGTTCCCTAGGGGCCTGTAGAGTCTCGTACAGTTCCGTAGGGTCCTGTAGGTTTCCATAAGGGCCCGCAGAGGTCTGAAGGGGCCCGTACTGTTCCATGAGGATCCATAGGGTTCCGTAGAGCTTCGTAGGTTCCCTAGAGGCCTCTGGAGTACCGCAGGAGCCAGTAGTGTTCCGTAGGGTCCTCTAGGGTTGAGTAAGTGCCCGCAGGAGTCTGTAGGAATCCGTGGGATTCTGTAAGGTTCTGGAGGGTTCTGCAGGGTTCCGTAGGGGCCCGTAGAGTTCCATAGTGGCTGGTAAAGTTCCCTAGGGCCCTGTACCGTTCCGTAACTGCCTGCAAGGGTCTTTAGGCTTCCGTAGGGGCTGGTAGGGTTCCATAAAGTTCCGTGGGTTCCTGCAGAGTTCTGCAAGTGCCCGCAAGGGCCTGTAGGGGCCCACAGTGTTTCTGCCAGGTTCCGTAGAGTTCCGTAGGGGCCATATTTTTCTGTAGTGGCTGGTAGTATTCCGTAGGGGTCTGTAGGTTTCCGTAGGCACCTACAGTGTTCTGTAGGAGCCCATAGGGTTTTAGTGAGGTTCCGTTGTGTTGCTAAGGGTCTTGTAGAGTGCTGTCGGGTCCTGGAGTATTCTGTAGGGTTCCAGAGGGCCTTGTAGGGTTCCGTCAAAATCTGAAGGGTTCCCTAGGGGCTCGTAGAATCCCGTAGATTTCCGTAGGGGCCTGTAGGGTTGTGTAAGTGCCCGCAGAAGTCTGTAGGAGTCTGTGGGATTCTGTAAGGTTCCGGAGGGTTCTGCAGGGTTCCGTAGGGGCCCGTAGAGTTCCATAGTGGCTGGTAAAGTTCCCTAGGGCCCTGTACCGTTCCGTAACTGCCTGCAAGGGTCTTTAGGCTTCCGTAGGGGCTGGTAGGGTTCCATAAAGTTCCGTGGGTTCCTGCAGAGTTCTGCAAGTGCCCGCAAGGGCCTGTAGGGGCCCACAGTGTTTCTGCCAGGTTCCGTAGAGTTCCGTAGGGGCCATATTTTTCTGTAGTGGCTGGTAGTATTCCGTAGGGGTCTGTAGGTTTCCGTAGGCACCTACAGTGTTCTGTAGGAGCCCATAGGGTTTTAGTGAGGTTCCGTTGTGTTGCTAAGGGTCTTGTAGAGTGCTGTCGGGTCCTGGAGTATTCTGTAGGGTTCCAGAGGGCCTTGTAGGGTTCCGTCAAAATCTGAAGGGTTCCCTAGGGGCTCGTAGAGTCCCGTAGATTGCCGTAGGGGCCTGTAGGGTTGTGTAAGTGCCCGCAGAAGTCTGTAGGAGTCTGTGGGATTCTCTAAGGTTCCGGAGGGTTCTGCAGGGTTCCGTAGGGACCCGTAGAGTTCCATAGTGGCTTGTAAAGTTCCGTAGGGCCCTGTGGGGTTCTGTATGGACCTGTAGGGTTCCGTAGGGGCCTGCAGGGTTCCGCAAGTGCCCGTAGGTGTCTGTACGGGTCTGTAGGGGTCTGTAGGGTTCCGTAGGCACCTGCAGTGTTCTGTAGGAGCCCATAGGGTTTTAGTGAGGTTCCGTTGTGTTGCTAAGGGTCTTGTAGAGTGCTGTCGGGTCCTGGAGTATTCTGTAGGGTTCCAGAGGGGCTCGTAGGGTTCCGTCGAAATCTGAAGGGTTCCCTAGGGGCCCGTAGAGTCCCGTAGATTGCCGTAGGGGCCTGTAGGGTTGTGTAAGTGCCCGCAGGGGTTGGTAGGAGCTTGTAGGGTGCCATATGTTTCCGGAGGGTTGTGTAGGGTTCCGTAGGGGCCTGTGGTGTTCCCTAAGGGCCTGTAGAGTCTCGTACGGTTCCGTAGGGGCCTGTGGTGTTCCCTAGGGGCCTGTAGAGTCTCGTACAGTTCCGTAGGGTCCTGTAGGTTTCCATAAGCGCCCGCAGAGGTCTGAAGGGGCCCGTACTGTTCCATGAGGATCCATAGGGTTCCGTAGAGCTTCGTAGGTTCCCTAGAGGCCTCTGGAGTACCGCAGGAGCCAGTAGTGTTCCGTAGGGTCCTCTAGGGTTGAGTAAGTGCCCGCAGGAGTCTGTAGGAATCCGTGGGATTCTGTAAGGTTCTGGAGGGTTCTGCAGGGTTCCGTAGGGGCCCGTAGAGTTCCATAGTGGCTGGTAAAGTTCCCTAGGGCCCTGTACCGTTCCGTAACTGCCTGCAAGGGTCTTTAGGCTTCCGTAGGGGCTGGTAGGGTTCCATAAAGTTCCGTGGGTTCCTGCAGAGTTCTGCAAGTGCCCGCAAGGGCCTGTAGGGGCCCACAGTGTTTCTGCCAGGTTCCGTAGAGTTCCGTAGGGGCCATATTTTTCTGTAGTGGCTGGTAGTATTCCGTAGGGGTCTGTAGGTTTCCGTAGGCACCTACAGTGTTCTGTAGGAGCCCATAGGGTTTTAGTGAGGTTCCGTTGTGTTGCTAAGGGTCTTGTAGAGTGCTGTCGGGTCCTGGAGTATTCTGTAGGGTTCCAGAGGGGCTCGTAGGGTTCCGTCAAAATCTGAAGGGTTCCCTAGGGGCCCATAGAGTCCCATAGATTGCCATAGGGACCTGTAGGGTTGTGTAAGTGCTCGCAGGGGTTGGTAGGAGCTTGTAGGGTGCCATATGTTTCCGGAGGGTTGTGTAGGGTTCCGTAGGGGCCTGTGGTGTTCCCTAAGGGCCTGTAGAGTCTCGTACGGTTCCGTAGGGGCCTGTGGTGTTCCCTAGGGGCCTGTAGAGTCTCATACAGTTCCGTAGGGTCCTGTAGGTTTCCATAAGGGCCCGCAGAGGTCTGAAGGGGCCCGTACTGTTCCGTGAGGATCCATAGGGCTCCGTAGAGCTTCGTAGGTTCCCTAGAGGCCTCTGGAGTACCGCAGGAGCCAGTAGTGTTCCGTAGGGTCCTCTAGGGTTGAGTAAGTGCCCGCAGGAGTCTGTAGGAATCCGTGGGATTCTGTAAGGTTCTGGAGGGTTCTGCAGGGTTCCGTAGGGGCCCGTAGAGTTCCATAGTGGCTGGTAAAGTTCCCTAGGGCCCTGTAACGTTCCGTAACTGCCTGCAAGGGTCTTTAGGCTTCCGTAGGGGCTGGTAGGGTTCCATAAAGTTCCGTGGGTTCCTGCAGAGTTCTGCAAGTGCCCGCAAGGGCCTGTAGGGGCCCACAGTGTTTCTGCCAGGTTCCGTAGAGTTCCGTAGGGGCCATATTTTTCTGTAGTGGCTGGTAGTATTCCGTAGGGGTCTGTAGGTTTCCGTAGGCACCTACAGTGTTCTGTAGGAGCCCATAGGGTTTTAGTGAGGTTCCGTTGTGTTGCTAAGGGTCTTGTAGAGTGCTGTCGGGTCCTGGAGTATTCTGTAGGGTTCCAGAGGGCCTTGTAGGGTTCCGTCAAAATCTGAAGGGTTCCCTAGGGGCTCGTAGAATCCCGTAGATTTCCGTAGGGGCCTGTAGGGTTGTGTAAGTGCCCGCAGAAGTCTGTAGGAGTCTGTGGGATTCTGTAAGGTTCCGGAGGGTTCTGCAGGGTTCCGTAGGGACCCGTAGAGTTCCGTAGTGGCTGGTAAAGTTCCCTAGGGCCCTGTGGGGTTCTGTATGGACCTGTAGGGTTCCGTAGGGGCCTGCAGGGTTCCGTAAGTGCCCGCAGGTGTCTGTAGGGTTCCATAGGGGTCTGTAGGGTTCCGTAGGCACCTGCAGTATTCTGTAGGAGCCCATAGGGTTTTAGTGAGGTTCCGTTGTGTTGCTAAGGGTCTTGTAGAGTGCTGTCGGGTCCTGGAGTATTCTGTAGGGTTCCAGAGGGCCTTGTAGGGTTCCGTCGAAATCTGAAGGGTTCCCTAGGGGCCCGTAGACTCCCGTAGATTTCCGTAGGGGCCTCTAGGGTTGTGTAAGTGCCCGCAGGGGTTGGTAGGAGCTTGTAGGGTGCCATATGTTTCCGGAGGGTTGTGTAGGGTTCCGTTGGGGCCTGTGGTGTTCCCTAAGGGCCTGTAGAGTCTCGTACGGTTCCGTAGGGGCCTGTGGTGTTCCCTAGGGGCCTGTAGAGTCTCGTACAGTTCTGTAGGGTCCTGTAGGTTTCCATAAGCGCCCGCAGAGGTCTGAAGGGGCCCGTACTGTTCCGTGAGGATCCATAGGGCTCCGTAGAGCTTCGTAGGTTCCCTAGAGGCCTCTGGAGTACCGCAGGAGCCAGTAGTGTTCTGTAGGGGCCCGTAGGGTTCCTTCCATAGGGGCTGGCAGTGTTCCGTAGGGGCCTGTAGGGTTGTGTAAGTGCCCGCAGGAGTCTGTAGGAGTCTGTGGGATTCTCTAAGGTTCCGGAGGGTTCTGCAGGGTTCCGTAGGGACCCGTAGAGTTCCGTAGTGGCTGGTAAAGTTCCGTAGGGCCCTGTGGGGTTCTGTATGGACCTGTAGGGTTCCGTAGGGGCCTGCAGGATTCCGTAAGTGCCCGCAGGTGTCTGTAGGGTTCCGTAGGGGTCTGTAGGGTTCCGTAGGCACCTGCAGTGTTCTGTAGGAGCCCATAGGGTTTTAGTGAGGTTCCGTTGTGTTGCTAAGGGTCTTGTAGAGTGCTGTCGGGTCCTGGAGTATTCTGTAGGGTTCCAGAGGGGCTCGTAGGGTTCCGTCAAAATCTGAAGGGTTCCCTAGGGGCCCGTAGAGTCCCGTAGATTGCCGTAGGGGCCTGTAGGGTTGTGTAAGTGCCCGCAGGGGTTGGTAGGAGCTTGTAGGGTGCCATATGTTTCCGGAGGGTTGTGTAGGGTTCCGCTGGGGCCTGTGGTGTTCCCTAGGGGCCTGTAGAGTCTCGTACAGTTCCGTAGGGTCCTGTAGGTTTCCATAAGCGCCCGCAGAGGTCTGAAGGGGCCCGTACTGTTCCGTGAGGATCCATAGGGCTCCGTAGAGCTTCGTAGGTTCCCTAGAGGCCTCTGGAGTACCGCAGGAGCCAGTAGTGTTCCGTAGGGTCCTCTAGGGTTGAGTAAGTGCCCGCAGGAGTCTGTAGGAATCCGTGGGATTCTGTAAGGTTCTGGAGGGTTCTGCAGGGTTCCGTAGGGGCCCGTAGAATTGTGTAAGTGCCGCAGAAGTCTGTAGGAGTCTGTGGGATTCTGTAAGGTTCCGGAGGGTTCTGCAGGGTTCCGTAGGGACCCGTAGAGTTCCATAGTGGCTGGTAAAGTTCCGTAGGGCCCTGTGGGGTTCTGTATGGACCTGTAGGGTTCCGTAGGGGCCTGCAGGGTTCCATAAGTGCCCGTAGGTGTCTGTACGGGTCTGTAGGGGTCTGTAGGGTTCCGTAGGCACCTGCAGTGTTCTGTAGGAGCCCATAGGGTTTTAGTGAGGTTCCGTTGTGTTGCTAAGGGTCTTGTAGAGTGCTGTCGGGTCCTGGAGTATTCTGTAGGGTTCCAGAGGGGCTCGTAGGGTTCCATCGAAATCTATAGGGTTCCCTAGGGGCCCATAGAGTCCCGTAGATTTCCGTAGGGACCTGTAGGGTTGTGTAAGTGCCCGCAGAAGTCTGTAGGAGTCTGTGGGATTCTGTAAGGTTCCAGAGGGTTCTGCAGGGTTCCGTAGGGACCCGTAGAGTTCTATAGTGGCTGGTAAAGTTCCGTAGGGCCCTGTACCATTCCGTAACTGCCTGCAAGGGTCTTTAGGCTTCCGTAGGGGCTGGTAGGGTTCCATAAAGTTCCGTGGGTTCCTGCAGAGTTCTGCAAGTGCCCGCAAGGGCCTGTAGGGGCCCACAGTGTTTCTGCCAGGTTCCGTAGAGTTCCGTAGGGGCCATATTTTTCTGTAGTGGCTGGTAGTATTCCGTAGGGGTCTGTAGGTTTCCGTAGGCACCTACAGTGTTCTGTAGGAGCCCATAGGGTTTTAGTGAGGTTCCGTTGTGTTGCTAAGGGTCTTGTAGAGTGCTGTCGGGTCCTGGAGTATTCTGTAGGGTTCCAGAGGGCCTTGTAGGGTTCCGTCGAAATCTGAAGGGTTCCCTAGGGGCCCGTAGACTCCCGTAGATTTCCGTAGGGGCCTCTAGGGTTGTGTAAGTGCCCGCAGGGGTTGGTAGGAGCTTGTAGGGTGCCATATGTTTCCGGAGGGTTGTGTAGGGTTCCGTTGGGGCCTGTGGTGTTCCCTAGGGGCCTGTAGAGTCTCGTACAGTTCCGTAGGGTCCTGTAGGTTTCCATAAGCGCCCGCAGAGGTCTGAAGGGGCCCGTACTGTTCCGTAAGGATCCATAGGGTTCCGTAGAGCTTCGTAGGTTCCCTAGAGGCCTCTGGAGTACCGCAGGAGCCAGTAGTGTTCCGTAGGGTCCTCTAGGGTTGAGTAAGTGCCCGCAGGAGTCTGTAGGAATCCGTGGGATTCTGTAAGGTTCTGGAGGGTTCTGCAGGGTTCCGTAGGGGCCCGTAGAGTTCCGTAGTGGCTGGTAAAGTTCCCTAGGGCCCTGTACCGTTCCGTAACTGCCTGCAAGGGTCTTTAGGCTTCCGTAGGGGCTGGTAGGGTTCCATAAAGTTCCGTGGGTTCCTGCAGAGTTCTGCAAGTGCCCGCAAGGGCCTGTAGGGGCCCACAGTGTTTCTGCCAGGTTCCGTAGAGTTCCGTAGGGGCCATATTTTTCTGTAGTGGCTGGTAGTATTCCGTAGGGGTCTGTAGGTTTCCGTAGGCACCTACAGTGTTCTGTAGGAGCCCATAGGGTTTTAGTGAGGTTCCGTTGTGTTGCTAAGGGTCTTGTAGAGTGCTGTCGGGTCCTGGAGCATTCTGTAGGGTTCCAGAGGGGCTCGTAGGGTTCCATCGAAATCTATAGGGTTCCCTAGGGGCCCATAGAGTCCCGTAGATTTCCGTAGGGACCTGTAGGGTTGTGTAAGTGCCCGCAGAAGTCTGTAGGAGTCTGTGGGATTCTGTAAGGTTCTGGAGGGTTCTGCAGGGTTCCGTAGGGACCCGTAGAGTTCCATAGTGGCTGGTAAAGTTCCCTAGGGCCCTGTAACGTTCCGTAACTGCCTGCAAGGGTCTTTAGGCTTCCGTAGGGGCTGGTAGGGTTCCATAAAGTTCCGTGGGTTCCTGCAGAGTTCTGCAAGTGCCCGCAAGGGCCTGTAGGGGCCCACAGTGTTTCTGCCAGGTTCCGTAGAGTTCCGTAGGGGCCATATTTTTCTGTAGTGGCTGGTAGTATTCCGTAGGGGTCTGTAGGTTTCCGTAGGCACCTACAGTGTTCTGTAGGAGCCCATAGGGTTTTAGTGAGGTTCCGTTGTGTTGCTAAGGGTCTTGTAGAGTGCTGTCGGGTCCTGGAGTATTCTGTAGGGTTCCAGAGGGCCTTGTAGGGTTCCGTCAAAATCTGAAGGGTTCCCTAGGGGCTCGTAGAGTCCCGTAGATTTCCGTAGGGGCCTGTAGGGTTGTGTAAGTGCCGCAGAAGTCTGTAGGAGTCTGTGGGATTCTGTAAGGTTCCGGAGGGTTCTGCAGGGTTCCGTAGGGACCCGTAGAGTTCCATAGTGGCTGGTAAAGTTCCGTAGGGCCCTGTGGGGTTCTGTATGGACCTGTAGGGTTCCGTAGGGGCCTGCAGGGTTCCGTAAGTGCCCGCAGGTGTCTGTAGGGTTCCATAGGGGTCTGTAGGGTTCCGTAGGCACCTGCAGTATTCTGTAGGAGCCCATAGGGTTTTAGTGAGGTTCCGTTGTGTTGCTAAGGGTCTTGTAGAGTGCTGTCGGGTCCTGGAGTATTCTGTAGGGTTCCAGAGGGCCTTGTAGGGTTCCGTCGAAATCTGAAGGGTTCCCTAGGGGCCCGTAGACTCCCGTAGATTTCCGTAGGGGCCTGTAGGGTTGTGTAAGTGCCCGCAGGGGTTGGTAGGAGCTTGTAGGGTGCCATATGTTTCCGAAGGGTTGTGTAGGGTTCCGCTGGGGCCTGTGGTGTTCCCTAGGGGCCTGTAGAGTCTCGTACAGTTCCGTAGGGTCCTGTAGGTTTCCATAAGCGCCCGCAGAGGTCTGAAGGGGCCCGTACTGTTCCGTGAGGATCCATAGGGTTCCGTAGAGCTTCGTAGGTTCCCTAGAGGCCTCTGGAGTACCGCAGGAGCCAGTAGTGTTCCGTAGGGTCCTCTAGGGTTGAGTAAGTGCCCGCAGGAGTCTGTAGGAATCCGTGGGATTCTGTAAGGTTCTGGAGGGTTCTGCAGGGTTCCCTAGGGGCCCGTAGAGTTCCATAGTGGCTGGTAAAGTTCCCTAGGGCCCTGTACCGTTCCGTAACTGCCTGCAAGGGTCTTTAGGCTTCCGTAGGGGCTGGTAGGGTTCCATAAAGTTCCGTGGGTTCCTGCAGAGTTCTGCAAGTGCCCGCAAGGGCCTGTAGGGGCCCACAGTGTTTCTGCCAGGTTCCGTAGAGTTCCGTAGGGGCCATATTTTTCTGTAGTGGCTGGTAGTATTCCGTAGGGGTCTGTAGGTTTCCGTAGGCACCTGCAGTGTTCTGTAGGAGCCCATAGGGTTTTAGTGAGGTTCCGTTGTGTTGCTAAGGGTCTTGTAGAGTGCTGTCGGGTCCTGGAGTATTCTGTAGGGTTCCAGAGGGGCTCGTAGGGTTCTATCGAAATCTATAGGGTTCCCTAGGGGCCCATAGAGTCCCGTAGATTGCCGTAGGGGCCTGTATGGTTGTGTAAGTGCCCGCAGGGGTTGGTAGGAGCTTGTAGGGTGCCATATGTTTCCGGAGGGTTGTGTAGGGTTCCGTAGGGGCCTGTGGTGTTCCCTAGGGGCCTGTAGAGTCTCGTACGGTTCCGTAAGGGCCTGTGGTGTTCCCTAGGGGCCTGTAGAGTCTCGTACAGTTCTGTAGGGTCCTGTAGGTTTCCATAAGCGCCCGCAGAGGTCTGAAGGGGCCCGTACTGTTCCGTGAGGATCCATAGGGCTCCGTAGAGCTTCGTAGGTTCCCTAGAGGCCTCTGGAGTACCGCAGGAGCCAGTAGTGTTCTGTAGGGGCCCGTAGGGTTCCTTCCATAGGGGCTGGCAGTGTTCCGTAGGGGCCTGTAGGGTTGTGTAAGTGCCCGCAGGAGTCTGTAGGAATCCGTGGGATTCTGTAAGGTTCTGGAGGGTTCTGCAGGGTTCCGTAGGGACCCGTAGAGTTCCGTCGTGGCTGGTAAAGTTCCGTAGGGCCCTGTGGGGTTCTGTATGGACCTGTAGGGTTCCGTAGGGGCCTGCAGGGTTCCGCAAGTGCCCGTAGGTGTCTGTAGGGTTCCGTAGGGGTCTGTAGGGTTCCGTAGGCACCTGCAGTATTCTGTAGGAGCCCATAGGGTTTTAGTGAGGTTCCGTTGTGTTGCTAAGGGTCTTGTAGAGTGCTGTCGGGTCCTGGAGTATTCTGTAGGGTTCCAGAGGGGCTCGTAGGGTTCCGTCGAAATCTGAAGGGTTCCCTAGGGGCCCGTAGACTCCCGTAGATTTCCGTAGGGGCCTGTAGGGTTGTGTAAGTGCCCGCAGGGGTTGGTAGGAGCTTGTAGGGTGCCATATGTTTCCGGAGGGTTGTGTAGGGTTCCGCTGGGGCCTGTGGTGTTCCCTAGGGGCCTGTAGAGTCTCGTACGGTTCCGTAGGGGCCTGTGGTGTTCCCTAAGGGCCTGTAGAGTCTCGTACGGTTCCGTAGGGGCCTGTGGTGTTCCCTAGGGGCCTGTAGAGTCTCATACAGTTCCGTAGGGTCCTGTAGGTTTCCATAAGTGCCCGCAGAGGTCTGAAGGGGCCCGTACTGTTCCGTGAGGATCCATAGGGCTCCGTAGAGCTTCGTAGGTTCCCTAGAGGCCTCTGGAGTACCGCAGGAGACAGTAGTGTTCCGTAGGGTCCTCTAGGGTTGAGTAAGTGCCCGCAGGAGTCTGTAGGAATCCGTGGGATTCTGTAAGGTTCTGGAGGGTTCTGCAGGGTTCCGTAGGGGCCCGTAGAGTTCCGTAGTGGCTGGTAAAGTTCCCTAGGGCCCTGTACCGTTCCGTAACTGCCTGCAAGGGTCTTTAGGCTTCCGTAGGGGCTGGTAGGGTTCCATAAAGTTCCGTGGGTTCCTGCAGAGTTCTGCAAGTGCCCGCAAGGGCCTGTAGGGGCCCACAGTGTTTCTGCCAGGTTCCGTAGAGTTCCGTAGGGGCCATATTTTTCTGTAGTGGCTGGTAGTATTCCGTAGGGGTCTGTAGGTTTCCGTAGGCACCTACAGTGTTCTGTAGGAGCCCATAGGGTTTTAGTGAGGTTCCGTTGTGTTGCTAAGGGTCTTGTAGAGTGCTGTCGGGTCCTGGAGTATTCTGTAGGGTTCCAGAGGGCCTTGTAGGGTTCCGTCAAAATCTGAAGGGTTCCCTAGGGGCTCGTAGAGTCCCGTAGATTTCCGTAGGGGCCTGTAGGGTTGTGTAAGTGCCCGCAGAAGTCTGTAGGAGTCTGTGGGATTCTGTAAGGTTCCGGAGGGTTCTGCAGGGTTCCGTAGGGACCCGTAGAGTTCCGTAGTGGCTGGTAAAGTTCCGTAGGGCCCTGTGGGGTTCTGTATGGACCTGTAGGGTTCCGTAGGGGCGTGCAGGGTTCCGCAAGTGCCCGTAGGTGTCTGTACGGGTCTGTAGGGGTCTGTAGGGTTCCGTAGGCACCTGCAGTGTTCTGTAGGAGCCCATAGGGTTTTAGTGAGGTTCCGTTGTGTTGCTAAGGGTCTTGTAGAGTGCTGTCGGGTCCTGGAGTATTCTGTAGGGTTCCAGAGGGGCTCGTAGGGTTCCATCAAAATCTGAAGGGTTCCCTAGGGGCCCGTAGACTCCCGTAGATTGCCGTAGGGGCCTGTAGGGTTGTGTAAGTGCCCGCAGGGGTTGGTAGGAGCTTGTAGGGTGCCATATGTTTCCGGAGGGTTGTGTAGGGTTCCGTAGGGGCCTGTAGTGTTCCCTAGGGGCCTGTAGAGTCTCGTACGGTTCCGTAGGGGCCTGTGGTGTTCCCTAGGGGCCTGTAGAGTCTCGTACAGTTCCGTAGGGTCCTGTAGGTTTCCATAAGCGCCCGCAGAGGTCTGAAGGGGCCCGTACTGTTCCATAAGGATCCATAGGGTTCCGTAGAGCTTCGTAGGTTCCCTAGAGGCCTCTGGAGTACCGCAGGAGCCAGTAGTGTTCCGTAGGGTCCTCTAGGGTTGAGTAAGTGCCCGCAGGAGTCTGTAGGAATCCGTGGGATTCTGTAAGGTTCTGGAGGGTTCTGCAGGGTTCCGTAGGGGCCCGTAGAGTTCCGTAGTGGCTGGTAAAGTTCCCTAGGGCCCTGTACCGTTCCGTAACTGCCTGCAAGGGTCTTTAGGCTTCCGTAGGGGCTGGTAGGGTTCCATAAAGTTCCGTGGGTTCCTGCAGAGTTCTGCAAGTGCCCGCAAGGGCCTGTAGGGGCCCACAGTGTTTCTGCCAGGTTCCGTAGAGTTCCGTAGGGGCCATATTTTTCTGTAGTGGCTGGTAGTATTCCGTAGGGGTCTGTAGGTTTCCGTAGGCACCTACAGTGTTCTGTAGGAGCCCATAGGGTTTTAGTGAGGTTCCGTTGTGTTGCTAAGGGTCTTGTAGAGTGCTGTCGGGTCCTGGAGTATTCTGTAGGGTTCCAGAGGGCCTTGTAGGGTTCCGTCAAAATCTGAAGGGTTCCCTAGGGGCTCGTAGAGTCCCGTAGATTTCCGTAGGGGCCTGTAGGGTTGTGTAAGTGCCCGCAGAAGTCTGTAGGAGTCTGTGGGATTCTGTAAGGTTCTGGAGGGTTCTGCAGGGTTCCGTAGGGACCCGTAGAGTTCCGTAGTGGCTGGTAAAGTTCCGTAGGGCCCTGTGGGGTTCTGTATGGACCTGTAGGGTTCCGTAGGGGCCTGCAGGGTTCCGCAAGTGCCCGTAGGTGTCTGTAGGGTTCCGTAGGGGTCTGTAGGGTTCCGTAGGCACCTGCAGTATTCTGTAGGAGCCCATAGGGTTTTAGTGAGGTTCCGTTGTGTTGCTAAGGGTCTTGTAGAGTGCTGTCGGGTCCTGGAGTATTCTGTAGGGTTCCAGAGGGCCTTGTAGGGTTCCGTCGAAATCTGAAGGGTTCCCTAGGGGCCCGTAGACTCCCGTAGATTTCCGTAGGGGCCTCTAGGGTTGTGTAAGTGCCCGCAGGGGTTGGTAGGAGCTTGTAGGGTGCCATATGTTTCCGGAGGGTTGTGTAGGGTTCCGCTGGGGCCTGTGGTGTTCCCTAGGGGCCTGTAGAGTCTCGTACGGTTCCGTAGGGGCCTGTGGTGTTCCCTAAGGGCCTGTAGAGTCTCGTACGGTTCCGTAGGGGCCTGTGGTGTTCCCTAGGGGCCTGTAGAGTCTCATACAGTTCCGTAGGGTCCTGTAGGTTTCCATAAGTGCCCGCAGAGGTCTGAAGGGGCCCGTACTGTTCCGTGAGGATCCATAGGGCTCCGTAGAGCTTCGTAGGTTCCCTAGAGGCCTCTGGAGTACCGCAGGAGCCAGTAGTGTTCCGTAGGGTCCTCTAGGGTTGAGTAAGTGCCCGCAGGAGTCTGTAGGAATCCGTGGGATTCTGTAAGGTTCTGGAGGGTTCTGCAGGGTTCCGTAGGGGCCCGTAGAGTTCCGTAGTGGCTGGTAAAGTTCCCTAGGGCCCTGTACCGTTCCGTAACTGCCTGCAAGGGTCTTTAGGCTTCCGTAGGGGCTGGTAGGGTTCCATAAAGTTCCGTGGGTTCCTGCAGAGTTCTGCAAGTGCCCGCAAGGGCCTGTAGGGGCCCACAGTGTTTCTGCCAGGTTCCGTAGAGTTCCGTAGGGGCCATATTTTTCTGTAGTGGCTGGTAGTATTCCGTAGGGGTCTGTAGGTTTCCGTAGGCACCTACAGTGTTCTGTAGGAGCCCATAGGGTTTTAGTGAGGTTCCGTTGTGTTGCTAAGGGTCTTGTAGAGTGCTGTCGGGTCCTGGAGTATTCTGTAGGGTTCCAGAGGGCCTTGTAGGGTTCCGTCAAAATCTGAAGGGTTCCCTAGGGGCTCGTAGAGTCCCGTAGATTTCCGTAGGGGCCTGTAGGGTTGTGTAAGTGCCCGCAGAAGTCTGTAGGAGTCTGTGGGATTCTGTAAGGTTCCGGAGGGTTCTGCAGGGTTCCGTAGGGACCCGTAGAGTTCCGTAGTGGCTGGTAAAGTTCCGTAGGGCCCTGTGGGGTTCTGTATGGACCTGTAGGGTTCCGTAGGGGCCTGCAGGGTTCCGCAAGTGCCCGTAGGTGTCTGTAGGGTTCCGTAGGGGTCTGTAGGGTTCCGTAGGCACCTGCAGTATTCTGTAGGAGCCCATAGGGTTTTAGTGAGGTTCCGTTGTGTTGCTAAGGGTCTTGTAGAGTGCTGTCGGGTCCTGGAGTATTCTGTAGGGTTCCAGAGGGCCTTGTAGGGTTCCGTCGAAAGCTGAAGGGTTCCCTAGGGGCCCGTAGACTCCCGTAGATTTCCGTAGGGGCCTCTAGGGTTGTGTAAGTGCCCGCAGGGGTTGGTAGGAGCTTGTAGGGTGCCATATGTTTCCGGAGGGTTGTGTAGGGTTCCGCTGGGGCCTGTGGTGTTCCCTAGGGGCCTGTAGAGTCTCGTACGGTTCCGTAGGGGCCTGTGGTGTTCCCTAAGGGCCTGTAGAGTCTCGTACAGTTCTGTAGGGTCCTGTAGGTTTCCATAAGCGCCCGCAGAGGTCTGAAGGGGCCCGTACTGTTCCGTGAGGATCCATAGGGCTCCGTAGAGCTTCGTAGGTTCCCTAGAGGCCTCTGGAGTACCGCAGGAGCCAGTAGTGTTCTGTAGGGGCCCGTAGGGTTCCTTCCATAGGGGCTGGCAGTGTTCCGTAGGGGCCTGTAGGGTTGTGTAAGTGCCCGCAGGAGTCTGTAGGAGTCTGTGGGATTCTGTAAGGTTCCGGAGGGTTCTGCAGGGTTCCGTAGGGACCCGTAGAGTTCCATAGTGGCTGGTAAAGTTCCGTAGGGCCCTGTGGGGTTCTGTATGGACCTGTAGGGTTCCGTAGGGGCCTGCAGGGTTCCGTAAGTGCCCGCAGGTGTCTGTAGGGTTCCGTAGGGGCCTGCAGGGTTCCGTAAGTGCCCGCAGGTGTCTGTAGGGTTCCGTAGGGGTCTGTAGGGTTCCGTAGGCACCTGCAGTATTCTGTAGGAGCCCATAGGGTTTTAGTGAGGTTCCGTTGTGTTGCTAAGGGTCTTGTAGAGTGCTGTCGGGTCCTGGAGTATTCTGTAGGGTTCCAGAGGGCCTTGTAGGGTTCCGTCGAAATCTGAAGGGTTCCCTAGGGGCCCATAGACTCCCGTAGATTTCCGTAGGGGCCTGTAGGGTTGTGTAAGTGCCCGCAGGGGTTGGTAGGAGCTTGTAGGGTGCCATATGTTTCCGGAGGGTTGTGTAGGGTTCCGTAGGGGCCTGTGGTGTTCCCTAGGGGCCTGTAGAGTCTCGTACAGTTCCGTAGGGTCCTGTAGGTTTCCATAAGCGCCCGCAGAGGTCTGAAGGGGCCCGTACTGTTCCGTGAGGATCCATAGGGCTCCGTAGAGCTTCGTAGGTTCCCTAGAGGCCTCTGGAGTACCGCAGGAGCCAGTAGTGTTCCGTAGGGTCCTCTAGGGTTGAGTAAGTGCCCGCAGGAGTCTGTAGGAGTCTGTGGGATTCTGTAAGGTTCTGGAGGGTTCTGCAGGGTTCCGTAGGGGCCCGTAGAGTTCCATAGTGGCTGGTAAAGTTCCCTAGGGCCCTGTACCGTTCCGTAACTGCCTGCAAGGGTCTTTAGGCTTCCGTAGGGGCTGGTAGGGTTCCATAAAGTTCCGTGGGTTCCTGCAGAGTTCTGCAAGTGCCCGCAAGGGCCTGTAGGGGCCCACAGTGTTTCTGCCAGGTTCCGTAGAGTTCCGTAGGGGCCATATTTTTCTGTAGTGGCTGGTAGTATTCCGTAGGGGTCTGTAGGTTTCCGTAGGCACCTACAGTGTTCTGTAGGAGCCCATAGGGTTTTAGTGAGGTTCCGTTGTGTTGCTAAGGGTCTTGTAGAGTGCTGTCGGGTCCTGGAGTATTCTGTAGGGTTCCAGAGGGGCTCGTAGGGTTCCATCGAAATCTATAGGGTTCCCTAGGGGCCCATAGAGTCCCGTAGATTTCCGTAGGGACCTGTAGGGTTGTGTAAGTGCCCGCAGAAGTCTGTAGGAGTCTGTGGGATTCTGTAAGGTTCTGGAGGGTTCTGCAGGGTTCCGTAGGGACCCGTAGAGTTCCATAGTGGCTGGTAAAGTTCCCTAGGGCCCTGTACCGTTCCGTAACTGCCTGCAAGGGTCTTTAGGCTTCCGTAGGGGCTGGTAGGGTTCCATAAAGTTCCGTGGGTTCCTGCAGAGTTCTGCAAGTGCCCGCAAGGGCCTGTAGGGGCCCACAGTGTTTCTGCCAGGTTCCGTAGAGTTCCGTAGGGGCCATATTTTTCTGTAGTGGCTGGTAGTATTCCGTAGGGGTCTGTAGGTTTCCGTAGGCACCTACAGTGTTCTGTAGGAGCCCATAGGGTTTTAGTGAGGTTCCGTTGTGTTGCTAAGGGTCTTGTAGAGTGCTGTCGGGTCCTGGAGTATTCTGTAGGGTTCCAGAGGGCCTTGTAGGGTTCCGTCAAAATCTGAAGGGTTCCCTAGGGGCTCGTAGAGTCCCGTAGATTTCCGTAGGGGCCTGTAGGGTTGTGTAAGTGCCGCAGAAGTCTGTAGGAGTCTGTGGGATTCTGTAAGGTTCCGGAGGGTTCTGCAGGGTTCCGTAGGGACCCGTAGAGTTCCATAGTGGCTGGTAAAGTTCCGTAGGGCCCTGTGGGGTTCTGTATGGACCTGTAGGGTTCCGTAGGGGCCTGCAGGGTTCCGTAAGTGCCCGCAGGTGTCTGTAGGGTTCCGTAGGGGTCTGTAGGGTTCCGTAGGCACCTGCAGTATTCTGTAGGAGCCCATAGGGTTTTAGTGAGGTTCCGTTGTGTTGCTAAGGGTCTTGTAGAGTGCTGTCGGGTCCTGGAGTATTCTGTAGGGTTCCAGAGGGCCTTGTAGGGTTCCGTCGAAATCTGAAGGGTTCCCTAGGGGCCCGTAGACTCCCGTAGATTTCCGTAGGGGCCTGTAGGGTTGTGTAAGTGCCCGCAGGGGTTGGTAGGAGCTTGTAGGGTGCCATATGTTTCCGGAGGGTTGTGTAGGGTTCCGTTGGGGCCTGTGGTGTTCCCTAGGGGCCTGTAGAGTCTCGTACGGTTCCGTAGGGGCCTGTGGTGTTCCCTAAGGGCCTGTAGAGTCTCGTACGGTTCCGTAGGGGCCTGTGGTGTTCCCTAGGGGCCTGTAGAGTCTCGTACAGTTCCGTAGGGTCCTGTAGGTTTCCATAAGCGCCCGCAGAGGTCTGAAGGGGCCCGTACTGTTCCGTAAGGATCCATAGGGTTCCGTAGAGCTTCGTAGGTTCCCTAGAGGCCTCTGGAGTACCGCAGGAGCCAGTAGTGTTCCGTAGGGTCCTCTAGGGTTGAGTAAGTGCCCGCAGGAGTCTGTAGGAATCCGTGGGATTCTGTAAGGTTCTGGAGGGTTCTGCAGGGTTCCGTAGGGGCCCGTAGAGTTCCGTAGTGGCTGGTAAAGTTCCCTAGGGCCCTGTACCGTTCCGTAACTGCCTGCAAGGGTCTTTAGGCTTCCGTAGGGGCTGGTAGGGTTCCATAAAGTTCCGTGGGTTCCTGCAGAGTTCTGCAAGTGCCCGCAAGGGCCTGTAGGGGCCCACAGTGTTTCTGCCAGGTTCCGTAGAGTTCCGTAGGGGCCATATTTTTCTGTAGTGGCTGGTAGTATTCCGTAGGGGTCTGTAGGTTTCCGTAGGCACCTACAGTGTTCTGTAGGAGCCCATAGGGTTTTAGTGAGGTTCCGTTGTGTTGCTAAGGGTCTTGTAGAGTGCTGTCGGGTCCTGGAGTATTCTGTAGGGTTCCAGAGGGCCTTGTAGGGTTCCGTCAAAATCTGAAGGGTTCCCTAGGGGCTCGTAGAGTCCCGTAGATTTCCGTAGGGGCCTGTAGGGTTGTGTAAGTGCCCGCAGAAGTCTGTAGGAGTCTGTGGGATTCTGTAAGGTTCCGGAGGGTTCTGCAGGGTTCCGTAGGGACCCGTAGAGTTCCGTAGTGGCTGGTAAAGTTCCGTAGGGCCCTGTGGGGTTCTGTATGGACCTGTAGGGTTCCGTAGGGGCCTGCAGGGTTCCGTAAGTGCCCGCAGGTGTCTGTAGGGTTCCGTAGGGGTCTGTAGGGTTCCGTAGGGGTCTGTAGGGTTCCGTAGGCACCTGCAGTATTCTGTAGGAGCCCATAGGGTTTTAGTGAGGTTCCGTTGTGTTGCTAAGGGTCTTGTAGAGTGCTGTCGGGTCCTGGAGTATTCTGTAGGGTTCCAGAGGGCCTTGTAGGGTTCCGTCGAAATCTGAAGGGTTCCCTAGGGGCCCGTAGACTCCCGTAGATTTCCGTAGGGGCCTCTAGGGTTGTGTAAGTGCCCGCAGGGGTTGGTAGGAGCTTGTAGGGTGCCATATGTTTCCGGAGGGTTGTGTAGGGTTCCGTTGGGGCCTGTGGTGTTCCCTAGGGGCCTGTAGAGTCTCGTACGGTTCCGTAGGGGCCTGTGGTGTTCCCTAAGGGCCTGTAGAGTCTCGTACGGTTCCGTAGGGGCCTGTGGTGTTCCCTAGGGGCCTGTAGAGTCTCGTACAGTTCCGTAGGGTCCTGTAGGTTTCCATAAGCGCCCGCAGAGGTCTGAAGGGGCCCGTACTGTTCCGTAAGGATCCATAGGGTTCCGTAGAGCTTCGTAGGTTCCCTAGAGGCCTCTGGAGTACCGCAGGAGCCAGTAGTGTTCCGTAGGGTCCTCTAGGGTTGAGTAAGTGCCCGCAGGAGTCTGTAGGAATCCGTGGGATTCTGTAAGGTTCTGGAGGGTTCTGCAGGGTTCCGTAGGGGCCCGTAGAGTTCCGTAGTGGCTGGTAAAGTTCCCTAGGGCCCTGTACCGTTCCGTAACTGCCTGCAAGGGTCTTTAGGCTTCCGTAGGGGCTGGTAGGGTTCCATAAAGTTCCGTGGGTTCCTGCAGAGTTCTGCAAGTGCCCGCAAGGGCCTGTAGGGGCCCACAGTGTTTCTGCCAGGTTCCGTAGAGTTCCGTAGGGGCCATATTTTTCTGTAGTGGCTGGTAGTATTCCGTAGGGGTCTGTAGGTTTCCGTAGGCACCTACAGTGTTCTGTAGGAGCCCATAGGGTTTTAGTGAGGTTCCGTTGTGTTGCTAAGGGTCTTGTAGAGTGCTGTCGGGTCCTGGAGTATTCTGTAGGGTTCCAGAGGGCCTTGTAGGGTTCCGTCGAAATCTGAAGGGTTCCCTAGGGGCTCGTAGAATCCCGTAGATTTCCGTAGGGGCCTCTAGGGTTGTGTAAGTGCCCGCAGGGGTTGGTAGGAGCTTGTAGGGTGCCATATGTTTCCGGAGGGTTGTGTAGGGTTCCGTTGGGGCCTGTGGTGTTCCCTAGGGGCCTGTAGAGTCTCGTACGGTTCCGTAGGGGCCTGTGGTGTTCCCTAAGGGCCTGTAGAATCTCGTACGGTTCCGTAGGGGCCTGTGGTGTTCCCTAGGGGCCTGTAGAGTCTCGTACAGTTCCGTAGGGTCCTGTAGGTTTCCATAAGCGCCCGCAGAGGTCTGAAGGGGCCCGTACTGTTCCGTAAGGATCCATAGGGTTCCGTAGAGCTTCGTAGGTTCCCTAGAGGCCTCTGGAGTACCGCAGGAGCCAGTAGTGTTCCGTAGGGTCCTCTAGGGTTGAGTAAGTGCCCGCAGGAGTCTGTAGGAATCCGTGGGATTCTGTAAGGTTCTGGAGGGTTCTGCAGGGTTCCGTAGGGGCCCGTAGAGTTCCGTAGTGGCTGGTAAAGTTCCCTAGGGCCCTGTACCGTTCCGTAACTGCCTGCAAGGGTCTTTAGGCTTCCGTAGGGGCTGGTAGGGTTCCATAAAGTTCCGTGGGTTCCTGCAGAGTTCTGCAAGTGCCCGCAAGGGCCTGTAGGGGCCCACAGTGTTTCTGCCAGGTTCCGTAGAGTTCCGTAGGGGCCATATTTTTCTGTAGTGGCTGGTAGTATTCCGTAGGGGTCTGTAGGTTTCCGTAGGCACCTACAGTGTTCTGTAGGAGCCCATAGGGTTTTAGTGAGGTTCCGTTGTGTTGCTAAGGGTCTTGTAGAGTGCTGTCGGGTCCTGGAGTATTCTGTAGGGTTCCAGAGGGTCTCGTAGGGTTCCATCGAAATCTATAGGGTTCCCTAGGGGCCCATAGAGTCCCGTAGATTTCCGTAGGGACCTGTAGGGTTGTGTAAGTGCCCGCAGAAGTCTGTAGGAGTCTGTGGGATTCTGTAAGGTTCTGGAGGGTTCTGCAGGGTTCCGTAGGGACCCGTAGAGTTCCATAGTGGCTGGTAAAGTTCCCTAGGGCCCTGTACCGTTCCGTAACTGCCTGCAAGGGTCTTTAGGCTTCCGTAGGGGCTGGTAGGGTTCCATAAAGTTCCGTGGGTTCCTGCAGAGTTCTGCAAGTGCCCGCAAGGGCCTGTAGGGGCCCACAGTGTTTCTGCCAGGTTCCGTAGAGTTCCGTAGGGGCCATATTTTTCTGTAGTGGCTGGTAGTATTCCGTAGGGGTCTGTAGGTTTCCGTAGGCACCTACAGTGTTCTGTAGGAGCCCATAGGGTTTTAGTGAGGTTCCGTTGTGTTGCTAAGGGTCTTGTAGAGTGCTGTCGGGTCCTGGAGTATTCTGTAGGGTTCCAGAGGGCCTTGTAGGGTTCCGTCAAAATCTGAAGGGTTCCCTAGGGGCTCGTAGAGTCCCGTAGATTGCCGTAGGGGCCTGTAGGGTTGTGTAAGTGCCGCAGAAGTCTGTAGGAGTCTGTGGGATTCTGTAAGGTTCCGGAGGGTTCTGCAGGGTTCCGTAGGGACCCGTAGAGTTCCATAGTGGCTGGTAAAGTTCCGTAGGGCCCTGTGGGGTTCTGTATGGACCTGTAGGGTTCCGTAGGGGCCTGCAGGGTTCCGTAAGTGCCCGCAGGTGTCTGTAGGGTTCCGTAGGGGTCTGTAGGGTTCCGTAGGCACCTGCAGTATTCTGTAGGAGCCCATAGGGTTTTAGTGAGGTTCCGTTGTGTTGCTAAGGGTCTTGTAGAGTGCTGTCGGGTCCTGGAGTATTCTGTAGGGTTCCAGAGGGCCTTGTAGGGTTCCGTCGAAATCTGAAGGGTTCCCTAGGGGCCCGTAGAGTCCCGTAGATTTCCGTAGGGGCCTGTAGGGTTGTGTAAGTGCCCGCAGGGGTTGGTAGGAGCTTGTAGGGTGCCATATGTTTCCGGAGGGTTGTGTAGGGTTCCGTTGGGGCCTGTGGTGTTCCCTAGGGGCCTGTAGAGTATCATACAGTTCCGTAGGGTCCTGTAGGTTTCCATAAGCGCCCGCAGAGGTCTGAAGGGGCCCGTACTGTTCCGTAAGGATCCATAGGGTTCCGTAGAGCTTCGTAGGTTCCCTAGAGGCCTCTGGAGTACCGCAGGAGCCAGTAGTGTTCCGTAGGGTCCTCTAGGGTTGAGTAAGTGCCCGCAGGAGTCTGTAGGAATCCGTGGGATTCTGTAAGGTTCTGGAGGGTTCTGCAGGGTTCCGTAGGGGCCCGTAGAGTTCCGTAGTGGCTGGTAAAGTTCCCTAGGGCCCTGTACCGTTCCGTAACTGCCTGCAAGGGTCTTTAGGCTTCCGTAGGGGCTGGTAGGGTTCCATAAAGTTCCGTGGGTTCCTGCAGAGTTCTGCAAGTGCCCGCAAGGGCCTGTAGGGGCCCACAGTGTTTCTGCCAGGTTCCGTAGAGTTCCGTAGGGGCCATATTTTTCTGTAGTGGCTGGTAGTATTCCGTAGGGGTCTGTAGGTTTCCGTAGGCACCTACAGTGTTCTGTAGGAGCCCATAGGGTTTTAGTGAGGTTCCGTTGTGTTGCTAAGGGTCTTGTAGAGTGCTGTCGGGTCCTGGAGTATTCTGTAGGGTTCCAGAGGGCCTTGTAGGGTTCCGTCAAAATCTGAAGGGTTCCCTAGGGGCTCGTAGAGTCCCGTAGATTGCCTTAGGGGCCTGTAGGGTTGTGTAAGTGCCCGCAGGGGTTGGTAGGAGCTTGTAGGGTGCCATATGTTTCCGGAGGGTTGTGTAGGGTTCCGTAGGGGCCTGTGGTGTTCCCTAAGGGCCTGTAGAGTCTCGTACGGTTCCGTAGGGGCCTGTGGTGTTCCCTAGGGGCCTGTAGAGTCTCGTACAGTTCTGTAGGGTCCTGTAGGTTTCCATAAGCGCCCGCAGAGGTCTGAAGGGGCCCGTACTGTTCCGTGAGGATCCATAGGGCTCCGTAGAGCTTCGTAGGTTCCCTAGAGGCCTCTGGAGTACCGCAGGAGCCAGTAGTGTTCTGTAGGGGCCCGTAGGGTTCCTTCCATAGGGGCTGGCAGTGTTCCGTAGGGGCCTGTAGGGTTGTGTAAGTGCCCGCAGGAGTCTGTAGGAGTCTGTGGGATTCTGTAAGGTTCCAAAGGGTTCTGCAGGGTTCCGTAGGGACCCGTAGAGTTCCGTAGTGGCTGGTAAAGTTCCGTAGGGCCCTGTGGGGTTCTGTATGGACCTGTAGGGTTCCGTAGGGGCCTGCAAGGTTCCGTAAGTGCCGGCAGGTGTCTGTAGGGTTCCGTAGGGGCCTGCAGGGTTCCGTAAGTGCCCGCAGGTGTCTGTAGGGTTTCGTAGGGGTCTGTAGGTTTCCGTAGGCACCTGCAGTATTCTGTAGGAGCCCATAGGGTTTTAGTGAGGTTCCGTTGTGTTGCTAAGGGTCTTGTAGAGTGCTGTCGGGTCCTGGAGTATTCTGTAGGGTTCCAGAGGGCCTTGTAGGGTTCCGTCGAAATCTGAAGGGTTCCCTAGGGGCCCGTAGACTCCCGTAGATTTCCGTAGGGGCCTCTAGGGTTGTGTAAGTGCCCGCAGGGGTTGGTAGGAGCTTGTAGGGTGCCATATGTTTCCGGAGGGCTGTGTAGGGTTCCGTAGGGGCCTGTGGTGTTCCCTAGGGGCCTGTAGAGTCTCGTACAGTTCCGTAGGGTCCTGTAGGTTTCCATTAGCGCCCGCAGAGGTCTGAAGGGGCCCGTACTGTTCCGTAAGGATCCATAGGGCTCCGTAGAGCTTCGTAGGTTTCCTAGAGGCCTCTGGAGTACCGCAGGAGCCAGTAGTGTTCTGTAGGGGCCCGTAGGGTTCCTTCCATAGGGGCTGGCAGTGTTCCGTAGGGGCCTGTAGGGTTGTGTAAGTGCCCGCAGAAGTCTGTAGGAGTCTGTGGGATTCTGTAAGGTTCCGGAGGGTTCTGCAGGGTTCCGTAGGGACCCGTAGAGTTCCGTAGTGGCTGGTAAAGTTCCCTAGGGCCCTGTGGGGTTCTGTATGGACCTGTAGGGTTCCGTAGGGGCCTGCAGGGTTCCGTAAGTGCCCGCAGGTGTCTGTAGGGTTCCGTAGGGGTCTGTAGGGTTCCGTAGGCACCTGCAGTATTCTGTAGGAGCCCATAGGGTTTTAGTGAGGTTCCGTTGTGTTGCTAAGGGTCTTGTAGAGTGCTGTCGGGTCCTGGAGTATTCTGTAGGGTTCCAGAGGGCCTTGTAGGGTTCCGTCGAAATCTGAAGGGTTCCCTAGGGGCCCGTAGACTCCCGTAGATTTCCGTAGGGGCCTGTAGGGTTGTGTAAGTGCCCGCAGGGGTTGGTAGGAGCTTGTAGGGTGCCATATGTTTCCGGAGGGTTGTGTAGGGTTCCGTTGGGGCCTGTGGTGTTCCCTAGGGGCCTGTAGAGTCTCGTACAGTTCCGTAGGGTCCTGTAGGTTTCCATAAGCGCCCGCAGAGGTCTGAAGGGGCCCGTACTGTTCCGTAAGGATCCATAGGGTTCCGTAGAGCTTCGTAGGTTCCCTAGAGGCCTCTGGAGTACCGCAGGAGCCAGTAGTGTTCCGTAGGGTCCTCTAGGGTTGAGTAAGTGCCCGCAGGAGTCTGTAGGAATCCGTGGGATTCTGTAAGGTTCTGGAGGGTTCTGCAGGGTTCTGTAGGGGCCCGTAGAGTTCCGTAGTGGCTGGTAAAGTTCCCTAGGGCCCTGTACCGTTCCGTAACTGCCTGCAAGGGTCTTTAGGCTTCCGTAGGGGCTGGTAGGGTTCCATAAAGTTCCGTGGGTTCCTGCAGAGTTCTGCAAGTGCCCGCAAGGGCCTGTAGGGGCCCACAGTGTTTCTGCCAGGTTCCGTAGAGTTCCGTAGGGGCCATATTTTTCTGTAGTGGCTGGTAGTATTCCGTAGGGGTCTGTAGGTTTCCGTAGGCACCTACAGTGTTCTGTAGGAGCCCATAGGGTTTTAGTGAGGTTCCATTGTGTTGCTAAGGGTCTTGTAGAGTGCTGTCGGGTCCTGGAGTATTCTGTAGGGTTCCAGAGGGTCTCGTAGGGTTCCATCGAAATCTATAGGGTTCCCTAGGGGCCCATAGAGTCCCGTAGATTTCCGTAGGGACCTGTAGGGTTGTGTAAGTGCCCGCAGAAGTCTGTAGGAGTCTGTGGGATTCTGTAAGGTTCTGGAGGGTTCTGCAGGGTTCCGTAGGGACCCGTAGAGTTCCATAGTGGCTGGTAAAGTTCCCTAGGGCCCTGTACCGTTCCGTAACTGCCTGCAAGGGTCTTTAGGCTTCCGTAGGGGCTGGTAGGGTTCCATAAAGTTCCGTGGGTTCCTGCAGAGTTCTGCAAGTGCCCGCAAGGGCCTGTAGGGGCCCACAGTGTTTCTGCCAGGTTCCGTAGAGTTCCGTAGGGGCCATATTTTTCTGTAGTGGCTGGTAGTATTCCGTAGGGGTCTGTAGGTTTCCGTAGGCACCTACAGTGTTCTGTAGGAGCCCATAGGGTTTTAGTGAGGTTCCGTTGTGTTGCTAAGGGTCTTGTAGAGTGCTGTCGGGTCCTGGAGTATTCTGTAGGGTTCCAGAGGGCCTTGTAGGGTTCCGTCAAAATCTGAAGGGTTCCCTAGGGGCTCGTAGAGTCCCGTAGATTGCCGTAGGGGCCTGTAGGGTTGTGTAAGTGCCGCAGAAGTCTGTAGGAGTCTGTGGGATTCTGTAAGGTTCCGGAGGGTTCTGCAGGGTTCCGTAGGGACCCGTAGAGTTCCATAGTGGCTGGTAAAGTTCCGTAGGGCCCTGTGGGGTTCTGTATGGACCTGTAGGGTTCCGTAGGGGCCTGCAGGGTTCCGTAAGTGCCCGCAGGTGTCTGTAGGGTTCCGTAGGGGTCTGTAGGGTTCCGTAGGCACCTGCAGTATTCTGTAGGAGCCCATAGGGTTTTAGTGAGGTTCCGTTGTGTTGCTAAGGGTCTTGTAGAGTGCTGTCGGGTCCTGGAGTATTCTGTAGGGTTCCAGAGGGCCTTGTAGGGTTCCGTCGAAATCTGAAGGGTTCCCTAGGGGCCCGTAGACTCCCGTAGATTTCCGTAGGGGCCTGTAGGGTTGTGTAAGTGCCCGCAGGGGTTGGTAGGAGCTTGTAGGGTGCCATATGTTTCCGGAGGGTTGTGTAGGGTTCCGTTGGGGCCTGTGGTGTTCCCTAGGGGCCTGTTAGAGTATCATACAGTTCCGTAGGGTCCTGTAGGTTTCCATAAGCGCCCGCAGAGGTCTGAAGGGGCCCGTACTGTTCCGTAAGGATCCATAGGGTTCCGTAGAGCTTCGTAGGTTCCCTAGAGGCCTCTGGAGTACCGCAGGAGCCAGTAGTGTTCCGTAGGGTCCTCTAGGGTTGAGTAAGTGCCCGCAGGAGTCTGTAGGAATCCGTGGGATTCTGTAAGGTTCTGGAGGGTTCTGCAGGGTTCCGTAGTGGCTGGTAAAGTTCCCTAGGGCCCTGTACCGTTCCGTAACTGCCTGCAAGGGTCTTTAGGCTTCCGTAGGGGCTGGTAGGGTTCCATAAAGTTCCGTGGGTTCCTGCAGAGTTCTGCAAGTGCCCGCAAGGGCCTGTAGGGGCCCACAGTGTTTCTGCCAGGTTCCGTAGAGTTCCGTAGGGGCCATATTTTTCTGTAGTGGCTGGTAGTATTCCGTAGGGGTCTGTAGGTTTCCGTAGGCACCTACAGTGTTCTGTAGGAGCCCATAGGGTTTTAGTGAGGTTCCGTTGTGTTGCTAAGGGTCTTGTAGAGTGCTGTCGGGTCCTGGAGTATTCTGTAGGGTTCCAGAGGGCCTTGTAGGGTTCCGTCGAAATCTGAAGGGTTCCCTAGGGGCCCGTAGACTCCCGTAGATTTCCGTAGGGGCCTGTAGGGTTGTGTAAGTGCCCGCAGGGGTTGGTAGGAGCTTGTAGGGTGCCATATGTTTCCGGAGGGTTGTGTAGGGTTCCGTTGGGGCCTGTGGTGTTCCCTAGGGGCCTGTAGAGTATCATACAGTTCCGTAGGGTCCTGTAGGTTTCCATAAGCGCCCGCAGAGGTCTGAAGGGGCCCGTACTGTTCCGTAAGGATCCATAGGGTTCCGTAGAGCTTCGTAGGTTCCCTAGAGGCCTCTGGAGTACCGCAGGAGCCAGTAGTGTTCTGTAGGGTCCTCTAGGGTTGAGTAAGTGCCCGCAGGGGTTGGTAGGAGCTTGTAGGGTGCCATATGTTTCCGGAGGGCGGTGTAGGGTTCCGTAGGGGCCTGTGGTGTTCCCTAGGGGCCTGTAGAGTCTCGTACAGTTCCGTAGGGTCCTGTAGGTTTCCATTAGCGCCCGCAGAGGTCTGAAGGGGCCCGTACTGTTCCGTAAGGATCCATAGGGTTCCGTAGAGCTTCGTAGGTTCCCTAGAGGCCTCTGGAGTACCGCAGGAGCCAGTAGTGTTCCGTAGGGTCCTCTAGGGTTGAGTAAGTGCCCGCAGGAGTCTGTAGGAATCCGTGGGATTCTGTAAGGTTCTGGAGGGTTCTGCAGGGTTCCGTAGGGGCCCGTAGAGTTCCGTAGTGGCTGGTAAAGTTCCCTAGGGCCCTGTACCGTTCCGTAACTGCCTGCAAGGGTCTTTAGGCTTCCGTAGGGGCTGGTAGGGTTCCATAAAGTTCCGTGGGTTCCTGCAGAGTTCTGCAAGTGCCCGCAAGGGCCTGTAGGGGCCCACAGTGTTTCTGCCAGGTTCCGTAGAGTTCCGTAGGGGCCATATTTTTCTGTAGTGGCTGGTAGTATTCCGTAGGGGTCTGTAGGTTTCCGTAGGCACCTACAGTGTTCTGTAGGAGCCCATAGGGTTTTAGTGAGGTTCCGTTGTGTTGCTAAGGGTCTTGTAGAGTGCTGTCGGGTCCTGGAGTATTCTGTAGGGTTCCAGAGGGCCTTGTAGGGTTCCGTCGAAATCTGAAGGGTTCCCTAGGGGCCCGTAGAGTCCCGTAGATTTCCGTAGGGGCCTGTAGGGTTGTGTAAGTGCCCGCAGGGGTTGGTAGGAGCTTGTAGGGTGCCATATGTTTCCGGAGGGTTGTGTAGGGTTCCGTTGGGGCCTGTGGTGTTCCCTAGGGGCCTGTAGAGTCTCGTACAGTTCCGTAGGGTCCTGTAGGTTTCCATAAGCGCCCGCAGAGGTCTGAAGGGGCCCGTACTGTTCCGTAAGGATCCATAGGGTTCCTTAGAGCTTCGTAGGTTCCCTAGAGGCCTCTGGAGTACCGCAGGAGCCAGTAGTGTTCTGTAGGGTCCTCTAGGGTTGAGTAAGTGCCCGCAGGAGTCTGTAGGAATCCGTGGGATTCTGTAAGGTTCTGGAGGGTTCTGCAGGGTTCCGTAGGGGCCCGTAGAGTTCCGTAGTGGCTGGTAAAGTTCCCTAGGGCCCTGTACCGTTCCGTAACTGCCTGCAAGGGTCTTTAGGCTTCCGTAGGGGCTGGTAGGGTTCCATAAAGTTCCGTGGGTTCCTGCAGAGTTCTGCAAGTGCCCGCAAGGGCCTGTAGGGGCCCACAGTGTTTCTGCCAGGTTCCGTAGAGTTCCGTAGGGGCCATATTTTTCTGTAGTGGCTGGTAGTATTCCGTAGGGGTCTGTAGGTTTCCGTAGGCACCTACAGTGTTCTGTAGGAGCCCATAGGGTTTTAGTGAGGTTCCATTGTGTTGCTAAGGGTCTTGTAGAGTGCTGTCGGGTCCTGGAGTATTCTGTAGGGTTCCAGAGGGTCTCGTAGGGTTCCATCGAAATCTATAGGGTTCCCTAGGGGCCCATAGAGTCCCGTAGATTTCCGTAGGGACCTGTAGGGTTGTGTAAGTGCCCGCAGAAGTCTGTAGGAGTCTGTGGGATTCTGTAAGGTTCTGGAGGGTTCTGCAGGGTTCCGTAGGGACCCGTAGAGTTCCATAGTGGCTGGTAAAGTTCCCTAGGGCCCTGTACCGTTCCGTAACTGCCTGCAAGGGTCTTTAGGCTTCCGTAGGGGCTGGTAGGGTTCCATAAAGTTCCGTGGGTTCCTGCAGAGTTCTGCAAGTGCCCGCAAGGGCCTGTAGGGGCCCACAGTGTTTCTGCCAGGTTCCGTAGAGTTCCGTAGGGGCCATATTTTTCTGTAGTGGCTGGTAGTATTCCGTAGGGGTCTGTAGGTTTCCGTAGGCACCTACAGTGTTCTGTAGGAGCCCATAGGGTTTTAGTGAGGTTCCGTTGTGTTGCTAAGGGTCTTGTAGAGTGCTGTCGGGTCCTGGAGTATTCTGTAGGGTTCCAGAGGGCCTTGTAGGGTTCCGTCAAAATCTGAAGGGTTCCCTAGGGGCTCGTAGAGTCCCGTAGATTGCCGTAGGGGCCTGTAGGGTTGTGTAAGTGCCGCAGAAGTCTGTAGGAGTCTGTGGGATTCTGTAAGGTTCCGGAGGGTTCTGCAGGGTTCCGTAGGGACCCGTAGAGTTCCATAGTGGCTGGTAAAGTTCCGTAGGGCCCTGTGGGGTTCTGTATGGACCTGTAGGGTTCCGTAGGGGCCTGCAGGGTTCCGTAAGTGCCCGCAGGTGTCTGTAGGGTTCCGTAGGGGTCTGTAGGGTTCCGTAGGCACCTGCAGTATTCTGTAAGAGCCCATAGGGTTTTAGTGAGGTTCCGTTGTGTTGCTAAGGGTCTTGTAGAGTGCTGTCGGGTCCTGGAGTATTCTGTAGGGTTCCAGAGGGCCTTGTAGGGTTCCGTCGAAATCTGAAGGGTTCCCTAGGGGCCCGTAGACTCCCGTAGATTTCCGTAGGGGCCTGTAGGGTTGTGTAAGTGCCCGCAGGGGTTGGTAGGAGCTTGTAGGGTGCCATATGTTTCCGGAGGGTTGTGTAGGGTTCCGTTGGGGCCTGTGGTGTTCCCTAGGGGCCTGTTAGAGTATCATACAGTTCCGTAGGGTCCTGTAGGTTTCCATAAGCGCCCGCAGAGGTCTGAAGGGGCCCGTACTGTTCCGTAAGGATCCATAGGGTTCCGTAGAGCTTCGTAGGTTCCCTAGAGGCCTCTGGAGTACCGCAGGAGCCAGTAGTGTTCCGTAGGGTCCTCTAGGGTTGAGTAAGTGCCCGCAGGAGTCTGTAGGAATCCGTGGGATTCTGTAAGGTTCTGGAGGGTTCTGCAGGGTTCCGTAGTGGCTGGTAAAGTTCCCTAGGGCCCTGTACCGTTCCGTAACTGCCTGCAAGGGTCTTTAGGCTTCCGTAGGGGCTGGTAGGGTTCCATAAAGTTCCGTGGGTTCCTGCAGAGTTCTGCAAGTGCCCGCAAGGGCCTGTAGGGGCCCACAGTGTTTCTGCCAGGTTCCGTAGAGTTCCGTAGGGGCCATATTTTTCTGTAGTGGCTGGTAGTATTCCGTAGGGGTCTGTAGGTTTCCGTAGGCACCTACAGTGTTCTGTAGGAGCCCATAGGGTTTTAGTGAGGTTCCGTTGTGTTGCTAAGGGTCTTGTAGAGTGCTGTCGGGTCCTGGAGTATTCTGTAGGGTTCCAGAGGGCCTTGTAGGGTTCCGTCGAAATCTGAAGGGTTCCCTAGGGGCCCGTAGACTCCCGTAGATTTCCGTAGGGGCCTGTAGGGTTGTGTAAGTGCCCGCAGGGGTTGGTAGGAGCTTGTAGGGTGCCATATGTTTCCGGAGGGTTGTGTAGGGTTCCGTTGGGGCCTGTGGTGTTCCCTAGGGGCCTGTAGAGTATCATACAGTTCCGTAGGGTCCTGTAGGTTTCCATAAGCGCCCGCAGAGGTCTGAAGGGGCCCGTACTGTTCCGTAAGGATCCATAGGGTTCCGTAGAGCTTCGTAGGTTCCCTAGAGGCCTCTGGAGTACCGCAGGAGCCAGTAGTGTTCTGTAGGGTCCTCTAGGGTTGAGTAAGTGCCCGCAGGGGTTGGTAGGAGCTTGTAGGGTGCCATATGTTTCCGGAGGGCGGTGTAGGGTTCCGTAGGGGCCTGTGGTGTTCCCTAGGGGCCTGTAGAGTCTCGTACAGTTCCGTAGGGTCCTGTAGGTTTCCATTAGCGCCCGCAGAGGTCTGAAGGGGCCCGTACTGTTCCGTAAGGATCCATAGGGTTCCGTAGAGCTTCGTAGGTTCCCTAGAGGCCTCTGGAGTACCGCAGGAGCCAGTAGTGTTCCGTAGGGTCCTCTAGGGTTGAGTAAGTGCCCGCAGGAGTCTGTAGGAATCCGTGGGATTCTGTAAGGTTCTGGAGGGTTCTGCAGGGTTCCGTAGGGGCCCGTAGAGTTCCGTAGTGGCTGGTAAAGTTCCCTAGGGCCCTGTACCGTTCCGTAACTGCCTGCAAGGGTCTTTAGGCTTCCGTAGGGGCTGGTAGGGTTCCATAAAGTTCCGTGGGTTCCTGCAGAGTTCTGCAAGTGCCCGCAAGGGCCTGTAGGGGCCCACAGTGTTTCTGCCAGGTTCCGTAGAGTTCCGTAGGGGCCATATTTTTCTGTAGTGGCTGGTAGTATTCCGTAGGGGTCTGTAGGTTTCCGTAGGCACCTACAGTGTTCTGTAGGAGCCCATAGGGTTTTAGTGAGGTTCCGTTGTGTTGCTAAGGGTCTTGTAGAGTGCTGTCGGGTCCTGGAGTATTCTGTAGGGTTCCAGAGGGCCTTGTAGGGTTCCGTCGAAATCTGAAGGGTTCCCTAGGGGCCCGTAGAGTCCCGTAGATTTCCGTAGGGGCCTGTAGGGTTGTGTAAGTGCCCGCAGGGGTTGGTAGGAGCTTGTAGGGTGCCATATGTTTCCGGAGGGTTGTGTAGGGTTCCGTTGGGGCCTGTGGTGTTCCCTAGGGGCCTGTAGAGTCTCGTACAGTTCCGTAGGGTCCTGTAGGTTTCCATAAGCGCCCGCAGAGGTCTGAAGGGGCCCGTACTGTTCCGTAAGGATCCATAGGGTTCCTTAGAGCTTCGTAGGTTCCCTAGAGGCCTCTGGAGTACCGCAGGAGCCAGTAGTGTTCTGTAGGGTCCTCTAGGGTTGAGTAAGTGCCCGCAGGAGTCTGTAGGAATCCGTGGGATTCTGTAAGGTTCTGGAGGGTTCTGCAGGGTTCCGTAGGGGCCCGTAGAGTTCCGTAGTGGCTGGTAAAGTTCCCTAGGGCCCTGTACCGTTCCGTAACTGCCTGCAAGGGTCTTTAGGCTTCCGTAGGGGCTGGTAGGGTTCCATAAAGTTCCGTGGGTTCCTGCAGAGTTCTGCAAGTGCCCGCAAGGGCCTGTAGGGGCCCACAGTGTTTCTGCCAGGTTCCGTAGAGTTCCGTAGGGGCCATATTTTTCTGTAGTGGCTGGTAGTATTCCGTAGGGGTCTGTAGGTTTCCGTAGGCACCTACAGTGTTCTGTAGGAGCCCATAGGGTTTTAGTGAGGTTCCGTTGTGTTGCTAAGGGTCTTGTAGAGTGCTGTCGGGTCCTGGAGTATTCTGTAGGGTTCCAGAGGGCCTTGTAGGGTTCCGTCAAAATCTGAAGGGTTCCCTAGGGGCTCGTAGAGTCCCGTAGATTTCCGTAGGGGCCTGTAGGGATGTGTAAGTGCCCGCAGAAGTCTGTAGGAGTCTGTGGGATTCTGTAAAGTTCTGGAGGGTTCTGCAGGGTTCCGTAGGGACCCGTAGAGTTCCGTAGTGGCTGGTAAAGTTCCGTAGGGCCCTGTGGGGTTCTGTATGGACCTGTAGGGTTCCGTAGGGGCGTGCAGGGTTCCGCAAGTGCCCGTAGGTGTCTGTAGGGTTCCGTAGGGGTCTGTAGGGTTCCGTAGGCACCTGCAGTATTCTGTAGGAGCCCATAGGGTTTTAGTGAGGTTCCGTTGTGTTGCTAAGGGTCTTGTAGAGTGCTGTCGTGTCCTGGAGTATTCTGTAGGGTTCCAGAGGGCCTTGTAGGGTTCCGTCGAAATCTGAAGGGTTCCCTAGGGGCCCGTAGAGTCCCGTAGATTTCCGTAGGGGCCTGTAGGGTTGTGTAAGTGCCCGCAGGGGTTGGTAGGAGCTTGTAGGGTGCCATATGTTTCCAGAGGGTTGTGTAGGGTTCCGCTGGGGCCTGTGGTGTTCCCTAGGGGCCTGTAGAGTCTCGTACGGTTCCGTAGGGGCCTGTGGTGTTCCCTAGGGGCCTGTAGAGTCTCGTACTGTTCCGTAGGGTCCTGTAGGTTTCCATAAGCGCCCGCAGAGGTCTGAAGGGGCCCGTACTGTTCCGTAAGGATCCATAGGGCTCCGTAGAGCTTCGTAGGTTTCCTAGAGGCCTCTGGAGTACCGCAGGAGCCAGTAGTGTTCTGTAGGGTCCCGTAGGGTTCCTTCCATAGGGGCTGGCAGTGTTCCGTAGGGGCCTGTAGGGTTGAGTAAGTGCCCGCAGAAGTCTGTGGGATTCTGTAAGGTTCCGGAGGGTTCTGCAGGGTTCCGTAGGGACCCGTAGAGTTCCGTAGTGGCTGGTAAAGTTCCGTAGGGCCCTGTGGGGTTCTGTATGGACCTGTAGGGTTCCGTAGGGGCGTGCAGGGTTCCGCAAGTGCCCGTAGGTGTCTGTAGGGTTCCGTAGGGGTCTGTAGGGTTCCGTAGGCACCTGCAGTATTCTGTAGGAGCCCATAGGGTTTTAGTGAGGTTCCGTTGTGTTGCTAAGGGTCTTGTAGAGTGCTGTCGTGTCCTGGAGTATTCTGTAGGGTTCCAGAGGGCCTTGTAGGGTTCCGTCGAAATCTGAAGGGTTCCCTAGGGGCCCGTAGAGTCCCGTAGATTTCCGTAGGGGCCTGTAGGGTTGTGTAAGTGCCCGCAGGGGTTGGTAGGAGCTTGTAGGGTGCCATATGTTTCCAGAGGGTTGTGTAGGGTTCCGCTGGGGCCTGTGGTGTTCCCTAGGGGCCTGTAGAGTCTCGTACGGTTCCGTAGGGGCCTGTGGTGTTCCCTAGGGGCCTGTAGAGTCTCGTACTGTTCCGTAGGGTCCTGTAGGTTTCCATAAGCGCCCGCAGAGGTCTGAAGGGGCCCGTACTGTTCCGTAAGGATCCATAGGGCTCCGTAGAGCTTCGTAGGTTTCCTAGAGGCCTCTGGAGTACCGCAGGAGCCAGTAGTGTTCTGTAGGGTCCCGTAGGGTTCCTTCCATAGGGGCTGGCAGTGTTCCGTAGGGGCCTGTAGGGTTGAGTAAGTGCCCGCAGAAGTCTGTGGGATTCTGTAAGGTTCCGGAGGGTTCTGCAGGGTTCCGTAGGGACCCGTAGAGTTCCGTAGTGGCTGGTAAAGTTCCGTAGGGCCCTGTGGGGTTCTGTATGGACCTGTAGGGTTCCGTAGGGGCCTGCAGGGTTCCGTAAGTGCCCGCAGGTGTCTGTAGGGTTCCGTAGGGGTCTGTAGGGTTCCGTAGGCACCTGCAGTATTCTGTAGGAGCCCATAGGGTTTTAGTGAGGTTCCGTTGTGTTGCTAAGGGTCTTGTAGAGTGCTGTCGGGTCCTGGAGTATTCTGTAGGGTTCCAGAGGGCCTTGTAGGGTTCCGTCGAAATCTGAAGGGTTCCCTAGGGGCCCATAGACTCCCGTAGATTTCCGTAGGGACCTGTAGGGTTGAGTAAGTGCCCGCAGCAGTCTGTAGGAGTCTGTGGGATTCTGTAAGGTTCCGGAGGGTTCTGCAGGGTTCCGTAGGGGCCCGTAGAGTTCCGTAGTGGCTGGTAAAGTTCTGTAGGGCCCTGTGGGGTTCTGTATGGACCTGTAGGGTTCCGTAGGGGCCTGCAGGGTTCCGTAAGTGCCCGCAGGTGTCTGTAGGGTTCCGTAGGGGTCTGTAGGGTTCCGTAGGCGCCTACAGTGTTCTGTAGGAGCCCATAGGGTTTTAGTGAGGTTCCGTTGTGTTGCTAAGGTTCTTGTAGAGTGCTGTCGTGTCCTGGAGTATTCTGTAGGGTTCCGGAGGGGCTCGTAGGGTTCCGTCGAAATCAGTAGGGTTCCCTAGGGCCCCGTGGAGTCCCGTAGATTTCCGTAGGGACCTGTAGGGTTGTGTAAGTGCCCGCAGGGGTTGGTAGGAGCTTATAGGGTTCCATAAGTTTCCGGAGGGTTGTGTAGGGTTCCGTAGGGGTCTGTGGTGTTCCCTAGGGGCCTGTAGAGTCTCGTACTGTTCCGTAGGTTCCTGTGGTCTTCCCTAGGGCCCTGCAGAGTCTGTCGAGTTCTTTGTGGCACTCGCCGGCTCTGGGTGCGAAGAGCTCGGCAGAGCGTCTGGCGGCACCCCGATGCGCGATGTCAATGAGCGGCGATACGGAGAGAGCGCCTGGCAGCACTCGGATGCGCACGATGGTAGCGCAGCGAGCTCGGGAGAGCGCCCGGCGGCACCTCGAGGAGCGGGATGAGCGTGCGTATTGTCGACCGGACATACAGCGGCACCTGGTGGCGCACGATGGTAGTGCGGCGAGCTTGGCAGAGCGCCCGGCGGCACACCGAGGAGAGGTGTGAAGGAGCGGCGATATCGGGAGAGATGTGCTACTTCGTCATTTGGTTCCATGATGCAAGGAACTACAGAAAAATATATTGTCTTTTTTCACCGACTGTGGGAAGCAATCATGAATCTCCCTGAGGTAGATGACAGCTGTAAACAACAGATGTTCAAGTTTTGCCAATAATACCACCAAAAAAATTCTAGCCAGTGTACCATAAGGAGCAGACTTTGAAGAAAATTATTGAGTGTAGAAAGGACTGAAGCTCAATAACAAAGCACCACCGTCTATCATAGACTCCAAGATTCCACAGCAAAAAACCGAGCTCGCAACTCAATTGCGCACACTGAGTGATGTCCAGATCTGCTTGGAGACATTTAATGGGTGCGGAACTGTGTTGGCATCTCCAGTGTAATGTAACATTACACCCTTAACTGAATTATTGAGTATCTATCATCCAGCCGACGGCTTTACTCTGACAGCGACGCAGCAAGCAGCACTACAAAAGTTTGCACAAAAACTGCAATCGACATTGTCATCTCGATGCTTCGTAATGTTGCCATTGTCATGATAATATGTAATCAGAAAGAATCACCATATGCAGTCATTTGTCAGTGACAAAGCAAAAAGGGGTTTCTTACTACTCCCTTATCCTTCTTTGGTGATGCCACTGAGAGATGAGAAGGGTAGGTAAATAAAGAGAATGTTCTCAATGTCGTAGAATGTTCTTAGTTGTACAACTAAAAAAGAGCATTCAAAAGCGAACTGAGAGTAGGTGAATTGATATGAAAAGTAAGATCAGGAATCATAGATATCAGTGGCAAAGAATCAGAGGATTTTATCATACCTTTTAGCGACTTAGATTTAGAATGGTGGCTGCGTAATAACGCTGCCATGACAAAAGCCTTCATAGGCTACAGTGGGAGATTGCATTCACCAGAGCCACAAGGGAAATTGTGGCAAGTTTTAAAAATAAATAAAAGGCTAGAAAAACCCAAGGTACGGAGAGACCTATTGTCAGATGGTATCACTGTGTATACAGATGCGGGCAAACTCTTGCGCCGTGCAGCCTGTGTTTGGCAGGAAAAGGGTCAACTGTGTCAGCATATCAAGTGGGACAACCTCGTGATTGCCATAAAACACTGGAAATAACAGCAATAGTATGGGCCTTGAAAAATTGGCTAAGCACTCTCTTGAATATACTAACAGACTCATTATATGTGGCTGGAATAGTGCCACGCCAGGAAGACTCTCTACTTAGAGAGACAGCTAATCCTAGGCTGGGGACTTTTTATTTATTAGGTTGCGATCTTTACTTGACCAAAGAACAGCTGCCTGTTGTGTTATCCGTATTCGTAGTCATCACCTTGGATTAGGCCAGGGCAATCAACTTGCTGACAGCCTGGTTAGTCCAGTGTGTCATGTGCCTCCTATGGATAAATTTCAACAAGCTAGGCAGAGTCACGAGAATGCAAAAGGGCTAAAAAGACAATTTAATTTAAGAGAAAATGAGGCTCGAGGCATTATCCAAGCCTGCCCGAAATGTGGGAGCCATGGTCCAGGAATAGGGTTAGGGTTGAACCCAAAAGGATTAAGGGCGTTAGAGTTATGGCAGATGGATATCACACATATCCCAGAGTTTGGTCGCTTGAAGTATGTACATGTGACTACTGATACATTTTCTTATACGATCTGGGCATACAAATTGCCCGGAGAAAAGGCACATCATGTATGTAAATGCTTGCTTGCTTTGCTCTATTAGGAGTGCCTGAATGCATTAAAACTGATAATGGGCCTGCTTATGTTAGTCAAAAGGATAGAAATTTTTTGCTAAGTTGGGGTGTTGATCACACGACAGGGATCCCATATTCGCCTACGGGACAAGGAATAGTGGAACGCACTCATCAAGTATTGATGGACTATCTAGGTAAACAGAAGGGAGTAGAGACAGATGCTCAGCAAAGGCTACATCGTGTGCTATTTACGTTGAACTTTCTCTGTCTCATGGATGATCGAGAGGAAGCATCAAAACCTTAAGTTCAATAGTACAACAATACTCCCGCAACTCAAAGTGATGTATAAAGATCCAGTCTCTGGAATTTGGATGGGGCCTCTTCCTGTTATATTTAATTGTCGAAGTTATATGTGTGTCTCCACAGATTGCGGTACAGTGTGGGTGCCTAGTCGAGCTGTAAAACCTGCTCTGACTCGACATGATCCGCCTGACAACCAAGATTTTCAAGATCCTGACCCGGGGGATATTGATCCCAGCGGTAATGACCGTCCACAAGATTGAACCTAAGGAAAACATGTGGGTCACCTGGGCGAATAAGACAGGACAACAAGCCTTTTGTCTATCGCTTGCATCTGCTACAGAGCATTTTCGGACATGTTTGATAGGAGTACCCGGTTTTAAGGTAGAAGACTTTAGCAAGTATAGTAAGCAGAACTGCACTAATTCCCAGAACGTTAGTAATTGTAGCGCCACGCTCCTTAATAGCTTGAATGTTACGCTGTCTTGGGACCCTCAAGAATTAGAACTGTTAGGATCAAAGAGAATTGGAAATGTCTCCCAGAACTGGACTCAAACCTGCATATTTTTTGGAGGACCTGCCTTTACTGGCGTAAATTACTATCGAACATTTAATTGGACGGGGTGGACAAACGTCTCTCTGAAAGCAAACTACTATGACTATAGATATAAAGGCGCATTTTGTGGCACAAATGACACATCAAAACAAGGACTGGGAGCCCTTAGGGTTGAAATGAAAGCGGAACAGCAAATTTGGAACAATGGCACCCCAAAAGCCTTGCCGCCAGACGTGTTTTTGATGTGTGGTGACAGGGCATGGCAGGGAATTCCGAAAAATGCGATAGATGTTCCATGTTTTCTTGGCAAATTAACGTTGTTGTCCCCAAATCAAAACTGGTGAAAAAATGTGACCAAGGGAGAAAACACCGCACGTACGAAACGGGCGGTCATTATTCTCACACCAAATTGCAATGATGAAGTTACTGTACTCAATCCCACTGAGAGAGTGTTTTTAATCCATGTTTGTACCTGGGGCAGCAGCAGGCAGAGCTTTGAAGGAGATAGGACGGTTAGCTTTTTGGGCTGAAAAACAAGCTAAAGTCACCACTGAGGTAATAGAAACTCTGTTAGGAGATCAAAATAGCTTATTTTGCAGAATAGAGCGGCAATTGACTTTTTGCTATTAGCTCAAGGTCATGGTTGCGATGATTTTGAAGGCATGTGCTGTATGAATTTTCCGATCACAGCGTATCAATTCATAAACAGTTGCAGTACTTAAATGAGCATGCAAACAAAATTCATCAAAACCATGGGTTTTTAGATAGGTGGCTACCTTGTTTTGGAATATGACACAATGGTTAGTAGGCTTGCTTTTGAAGGCTTGCGCATTATAATAATTCTTATGATTATAGTTCTATGCTTACGTTTAGTGCTTAGTTGTATTAAGAGAGCTATGTTAAAAGTAGTAAACCAAGCCTGGATTGCTCAAAAACAAGAAGGGGAATTGTGGAGGAATGGCTGAGTGAAAAAGGGCACGACTTGATTACAATGAGCAACCCAGTCTTTGATAGGGATGAAAGCCTGGAGGAGGCTGTGAACTGTCCTTGAGAAACAGAAGTATGAAGAAGTAGCTACATGATAAATAGGTGATAAGCGGTACTGCCTCCGGGAGATAGAGAATCATCTGCTGCGCGTGGATAAGAGCTCTGCACTAATAGTGTGAGCGCTCTAGGCGCGTGAACAGAGACTGTAAGCCAATCAGATAGCTGTCGCTAGTGCGTGCTCTGCTTGTCTGTCTTGTGAATACTTGAAAAAAGGGAGAAAGACCATACTCATATAGAGACTCATCATTACTCCGGGTCCATCTCTCACTCCGACACACGCTCACAGGAAAGAATTTCCTACTAATATCTAATCTAAATCTCCCCTCTTCTAATTTATACCATTATCCCTTGTCCTGTCAGTACATCTCCTGAAAAATATTCCCCATCCAGCTCTCCTGTATTCTCCCTTCAGGTACTGGAAGGCTGCTACAATGTCTCCCCGAATCCTTCTGTTCTTCAGGCTGAACAACCCCAGCTCTCTCAGCCTCTCTTCTTAGGGGAGGTTCTCCGTCCCTGCAATCATTTTCGAGTCCCTCTGCTGGATAAGTTCCAGCAGGTCCGTGTCCTTCCTGTGTCAAGCACTCCAAAGGTGGACACAATATTCCAGGTTGGAACATCACGCGGGTAGAGTAGAGACGTAGAATCGCCTCCCGTGACTTACTGGCCACAAATATCTTGATGCTTGCCATGCTATCGTTGGCTTTCTGGGCTTCTAGCCCACATCGCCGGCTCATATTCACATGTAATAATACTACAGATGTGCCGTTACCAGCCTCACATAGTAAGAAGTTGTAATATCCTTCTCTTTAATGTAAAGTTTTTACATTAAATGGTTCATCCACAGAGTTTCCTCAACTTCAGGAGAGAGCAATTGACAATGAGCACTAGAGAGATGTTTTCCAGCAAGAGATACGGAAGCTGGAAAAACAGCTTAGGATACGGCCTGTCAGCGAGCATCAAACCGGAGAGTTAATGCATGCTAGTACTTGTACTCAAGGGATTTAAAAGGTACGCTGACAGCCTTTCACATACCCTAAGGAAGCTGTTTTATGGTGTCCACAACCTGCATCCTTTCTCATGTTAGGAGAGGAAATACAAAGACATTAAAGGATACGTTGCTGGGGGAACGTGAGGAAACTGTGTTCTGTGTGGTTTTTGAGTCGGTTTGCTGTTTTTATTAGCCGACACACAGAAACATCCTAACTTTCAAAAAGGCTCACTCGTGTAAATTAATTTAGATTATCCAGTT